>NC_072738.1:58111052-58262193 GCF_026930045.1 Uloborus diversus
CTACGCTACCAGTTTATGTTTCCTACCGTTTTATTCTTATAAACGTAAAAACCAGTACCGATACACTTGCTCTTGCAACGACAAAATAGATCAAAGGAGGAGAAGAAGACTTCTCACCTTCCTGGTGCTAAGCTTTCTTGCAGAGGTGCGTCGAAGAAATGAAGTTCACGTTGGCAGTATAAAAACCGCCAAATTCTTTACATGTGTTTGAGGCCGCATATATTAAGATATATAGCATTCCTTTAAGCTTGGACATTATGCTTCAAAATTTTATCAAACGAATTATCACTGAGATTCGCTTTGGGCAGATTAATTTCTAAATTCAAGTTGTTCAGAGAGACAATATTAATAAGTGTTTCTAAAAGCTGTAATTTTGCATGCATTTTTGGTATCCTTTAAAGTTTTTTATTCATACTAAAATCGAACTAAAAAAAAAACATCTGCTAATGGATTCACTTAAGTGCATTTAGTTTTGAAAATTTTCAACTCAAATAGTAATCGCACATAACTACCGTACATTCAAAGTTAAGAGTTAAAACAATAACAAAGAACATTCGATAGGCTAGAATTTGACTACGAAGATAAAAAAAAAATAAACAAAAATTGTTTGGAGAACCTTTCTTTATGATAACCGTGTTTAAGCATTTAAAAACGATGTAATGAAATGATATTCGATTCGATTCGATTCCGAGTCACAACTGACTACAACTGTATTTATGTCGAGGACTGCATACTAAGTGTCTTGCCTCCATTATTTTTTATACCGATAGATGGCAGCACCATCACCGGATTTAACAGTTAATGAGAATTTAGAACTAGACCAGGAGCTAATAGCTACCTGGTGCTAGCACCCCCAGAGGTATCGTTTCACTTGGAGGACATTGAGACCACGAGCATATTTAACGTCGCCCAGTCCCCTTTAATGACGACGGTGGGTCTTCGACCATCGAGGTTCGAACTCAGGACCCTCCGGCCCCGAATCCGACACTCTACCGATCCGGCTACCGCGGCCCAATGAAATGATATAACTCACAAATATCCAACCAGGAAGAAATTGCCAAAATGAAAGAAATAGTAAAGGCATGTGAAAAAAACAGGTTTTCCGAAGAGAAAGGATACAAACAAGGGTCTATCGGAATTTAGTCACTTAAGAATAAATTCAGAACACTTTTATGGCCCAACATTTTCCCAAAGTCTTTTGACTGTCAAAGGTCCTGTCAACCTTTCAAGCAGCATGTGAATAACTTGGTCCTTCTTCAAACTTCATAAAAGCGAAACAAAAATTGCTACTTACTATTAAATTTCAAATTGAAAAGTACCTGCATGGTATTTATTTAAGATAGATAATTTTGTTTTTAAACCAGAACAGGGTCGGGACGTGCCGCTAGTAGACGCATACAAGTTGAACAACACGAAGTTTTCTTGAAATCTTAAGAAAAATAAATGAAAAATTTTTTTTCCGGAAAATAAATTCTGAAGGTTGCGGTCTGAAAAATAAATAAATAAGTAAATAAAATGATAAAAAAAATCGTTTGAATTTTGAGATTTTGAATTCTCAAGTTATGATTTTCACAATCACAATTTGCGGTAGGACCCAACTCGTTGGGTTTCTTGTTTCTAATAATGGCCTTCATTGCAACCATAATTTGAATTCAAGATTTCAAAATTCAAATGAATGCCAGGGTCAGAATATTGGATGTTATGTGCTGGATGCTGTGTGCTGGATATTGTTTTCGCGTAAAAAGCATTGTGTAAGGTCGAGAAAGTCGTCTATAAATAATCCGATTCCGAGGCACATGGACGCCTGCGTTCTAAGTACAGAAAAATAAAAATCAAAGGACCCTGAAGTCATTCAACGTTCCAGTGAAAACAATAAGCAATTAATGATAGCTCAAAAAACAAAAAGATTGTATGATCAGTAATATTGTTAATTTCTTAAACGGATGCATAAATGCATAAGCAAAGCGAAAGATAATCCTCCTATACATAATAAACGATGATCGAGTAACGCACATGTTTCAACAATGAAACTCGCGGCATAGCATGATAATTTGATGAAACATTTTGGTAATGTTTAACATGCAGGGAAAGGCTTTATTGTGACAAGACTAAACTCGATCCGGTCACTTATAGTACAGTAAAATTAGGCCAAAAAATGGCCAAACCCAAACATCCAAAAAAAAAAGTGAAACCTGTTGAAAATTACTTCTTACCCTTCCAGCAAGAAGGGGTAAAAAGTCCCAGCACTTTGCGCCTCGGGTTTTGGGGGGAAGGGGGGGACGAAATAATCCTCTATTTAAATAAAAATAATCTCTATTACTTAAAAAAAATTCTCAAACCTCGCAGAAACCACTCTATAATAGTAAAATAATAAACTCTCGCAGAAAAAAATTCTAATTAACTGGAGTGCACAGGTGGGGGATATGGAGGGGGGTCATGAAGCAGATTTGCGTCATTGGAATTTTTAAGGCAGTTTTTTCAAGGGATATTTCTTTCTTTTTTGGGGGCTTTTATTCTGAATGGGTACTCCGTCACACTTAAGGGGTGCGCCATCGCTTTTGGGGGGGGACCCTGAATTTGCATTCTAAAATCAACGATAGCAGTTAAGTTTACGAAAAAATTTCCTGATTTCAACTTTTCCGAAGTACAAAATGCACACAATGATATAGTAATGTCAGAAGGATAATTCTAAAAGATTTAAGCGAGCTCAGTAACCAAATAATTTGCGACTGGGGTTATTAAACTGTTTAGAGCACTGGAAAACCAAATTCCTGTGCAGCATAAAAAAGTCCGAATTGATTAAAGTTTCTCTACTTCTTGAATAATTTACTTCAACTTTTCTGCAATCTTTTGCCATCACCGTAAGGGGGGACAAACCGAAATTGCCAATGGTGAGACGGGCAATGCTGCAATTCTGCACCCTCTAAGTCGGTAGGGGTTCTCATTTGCAAACACCAAGCTGTCTCTCTTTTACGCAGCAGGTTACGTGAATTCTGCTAAATATGCGCACATGTACTTGCAACACTATCTGAAAATTTGGAGTACATTATGCGATAAAAAATTTTTGATCACATCAAACATCAGCTAAAACATCAGTTATCCAACGATCTAATGAAGTGACGAATTCAGGTGGTCCAGAACCTGTAGTGATTCAACGATAGAACATGTCTTGATGAGAGCAATGAGCAATACAACAGTAGAATGCTAAATATTTACATCTTTTTGTCTCCTAGTTTGTAGATCACAATCCGTTTCTAAAGCCACCAGAAGTTTCTTCCCTCTCTATGTGGATTGACTCAAGTTGGTAGTGGTATTGCTCGCTGATACTGGTCGGTCGCTGATGATAAGGTGAGTTGTGACGAGGCCTTTAACGTTGGGGTAGTAACATTAAAGGATATGGAAGGCAAACTATTTGGTGGGGGGGGGGGGGCATTTCTTTGTAAAGGAGGTAAGCAGTTATGACTTTAGCCTCTGTTACGAGAGTAGTTACTATCTGTAAAGATGTGTAAGCCCAAACCATCTTTTACACCGAATGATATGAACGGTAAAGATAGAATAACAAATTGCTAAAAACTTCTAGTATGAGTTATGCGCTGATCCTCCATCAGTATTCGATGAATCTGGTTTCAGAAGGAAAAAAATCCTGTATCGTTAAAGTGCTATTATCTGAAGCAAAAGATTCGTCCACCATCACATAACGAATAGCTGGTGTCATATATGAGGCAGTAAGAAGCAAAGGGGTATAAGTGGACATTTTCAAGTTTTGCGTAAAACACGCTTAAAGATTAGCTCCTAGGTAGGCTTTCATTGATGTTCTTTAAAAATTATGCTGTATAGCAGCAACTACCAGGTCTACCAGTACCATCTCTTGCCCCAAGACAGAAGAGAGGTTCACCTACCATTTGTGCTGGTTATTTCCAAATTTTTAATTTTGCCACACATCCCTTTGCTTCTCACTGCCTCATATGTAATGGATGGAAGATACCTGCTCGATCATATTTTTTGGTAATGATCTGCAAGCTTCAAAGAAATATGCCAGCAATGCAGTATATAGGTCACTTGTAAGTACGGGAAAGCTAGTGCCATTTTTGATGGGTACATAGAAAGCACCACAGAAATATAATCTGCGTCCTATTACAACAGCCAAGCCTTTTGCTCTAGAAGACTTTCTGCGCCTCAAATCTTGTGCTTGCTCCGAGAGGAATGTTTGAAAAGTCTGAAAGTGAACTGAAGTGCTCAATTATATGCTCAAACTGTGTTAGACATAGCTGCAACAATAACGATTTTGCTGAGGATCTAGATTCCAAAAAACATCTTGATAACGAAGAATTTTTGTTACAAGCTTGGGAGAAACCATTTGAAAGCAAAAAACAGTTGAGCGTAATTTTTCTGGCCATTTAATCAAATGTGCACCATCAGAGGGGATGGGGGGGAAGGATAATATTTTAGTATATAATTTCGTTTTGGGAGGTGAGCTACAGTTCTTATGGGGTGAACAGTCCTGATTTAATGCATTTTAGATTTGCATGAAATAATACTTCTACTTGAAATAAAGGGGGGGGGGGTGAGGATTTATTTTATTTGGCGGAGGGCGGAGGGGGGGGTGCTGTAGCTTTGAGAGGAGGTGCACCATCGATCTTGGAGGATGGACACACTCGATTTCTAACTTTAACTTAGCATAAAATAATGTTTCCATATGAAATGTATGGAGCGGGGTTCGGGGGTACTGCTTCGTTTTACGAGAATAGGGTGGCTCTGTAGCATTGGTGTTTCCAATGGTACAGAGCCACCTCTTGGGCTCTGTAGCATTGGATTTTCATCC
The DNA here is from genome assembly GCF_026930045.1 of Uloborus diversus. Classification (NCBI taxonomy): domain Eukaryota; kingdom Metazoa; phylum Arthropoda; class Arachnida; order Araneae; family Uloboridae; genus Uloborus; species Uloborus diversus. The sequence goes on from NC_072738.1 coordinate 58,115,875, forward strand.
CTCTTGGGGGTCATACACCTTTAATTTCATGCTTTTAAATTTAGTATAACATAATATTCTCACTTTAAATTTACTCTAAAAATTCTGGAAAAATACTCAAAACAGCAATTTTTAGATGCTCCCATTCCAAAACCCGACGCACAATGGGGTGGGACTTTTTACCTGTTCTTATTGGGAGGGTAATAAACAATTTACACCAGGTTTAGCTTTTTTTTTTTTTTTTTTTTGGATGTTTGGGTCCGACCCCTTTTTTTACTGTACTATTAACTGTTTTACTGGTAAGACTCTGTCACTTTAGGGAAATGAAGAAACGAAAAACTGGACAAAAAGAAACGCTACCTACTGGAGTTAGGGCTACAATTTTAACTACCAAAATATCACCAAACAGATGATATTTTGTTCAACGTAGAATGGCTTCGTTCAACTGTAAAAGCGATTTTCTGGTATTGATACATTTATCTGCTTTGCCCTCTAATACGAGCAGCAAGCGTTTTAGAAATGACGAGTTACACGATTCGACCAACTGCATGAGAGCAGCTGTTAAATTAATTTATTGGGAAAAAAATAACAAAACTGGTAGTTGTAGTGCTTATGACGGAAAAAAAGATTCATGCAAGTAACTGACAGAAAATAATTTGTTTATGTTTTTTTCCATAAGAACATGACTGTAATTAAACGACGTTTAGAAGTTTTTTTTTTAATACATTGTTGATGGCATGAATATAGAGGAAATCAAATGATCTAGTAATTTATTTAGTTCATAGATGACGCTATTAAAACGCTTTTAAATGAGAATGTAGTTTCTGATCGGCCATCTGGTCTAAGAAAAGGCTTCTAACTGTTTGGTTTTCTGGAAAAAAAATATAGCATGCACAATTTAATTCTGAATAGTTTGCTACCTACCGTATTTATCATTAACGCGTAAAAGACTTTTTGAGTTATCGTAAACAAGTGTTAACTATCTCCACTGAAATGTCTGTCTGCAGCAGCACAATTTAAACCTCCTTTTCTCAGAAGTCTGTTTTTGGTTTTACGCGCAAATATCTTTTTATGTTTTTTTCCGGCCTGCCTTTATGACCTGAGCATCATTTTTAGCTTAAAACCAAAGTTAATTTTTAAAAGAATATTCCAAAAATTGTGGTAAATTTTGATTTTTGTTTTTAAAATTTCAAAAAAAGAAATATATATATTAATTTAATACATATATATCTAAAGGAAACTTAATATAAATTGAGGTTCAGAACTTGTGTGTAAGGGAAGTATATGGCAACAAGTTACAAATAATATGAGAATTAAAAATGCCTTTTATAGTAAGAGAAAGTGTTAGTTGTTATTTTTTCAAACTTGAGAAAAAGAAAATATTGTTACTTTTTTTTCCTATAGTAAAATTGCGATATTTAAATGAATGTTACATCACCTTTTTTTTCCTCAGATTTACAGCTTTCATTCAAAGCTAAAATTTTAATCATACCTTCTGTAGAATCTTACAAGTTTTTAAACAGTGAATATTTGTCATGTCGCGTTAACATTTCTCGTAAGAGTCCTAAGACCCCTGAAGCATAACATTTCGTGAAGGACAAATTGAAGAACAAGTTCGACTGGTTTTATGCCGAACGATTCAATTAATCCTTTCATAACTGGAATCTGTAAAAGACTTTCATCTAGTGGCTGGCATTGGATACCCAATTACTAAAATGATCTTATACACTTAAAAACTGAGCGAATGTAACAAACTCGCTACATTGCAAAGCAAATTCGCACCACAACAAAGTGTAACAATCTCACAAAAAATACTAAAACATAGCTCACTAGGAGCACACGAAAATTGTCCACTAACCGAATTTGCGGTTCAAGTAAGAATAACAGTGGTGTAAGTCAGTTCCCACGCAGCTGATTACACCAGCAACCAGACTCTTTTTTCTTGGAAGAACATCTAAGCAGGCATCATGAACTGCAAGTAAGTAGACTCAAGGCACATTTATTTGACGTTCTTTTTCTAAACCCATCGTAAATGTAGAATGGCTGTGGTGTACGGCATTTAAAACAGGTTACAGGTTATATTTTGTCAATTTGATGTGTAATGAAAGAGACCTGTCAGGGGCTTCCCGAACTCGAAATTTTGTCGAATGATGATAATTTTGCAAATGGAACTAAAAATGTTGACGAAAGATGATAATATTGCGAAATAGAAATCCAAATTTTGTCGAATGGTGATAATTGTGCCAAATGGAACTCCAAATTTCGCCGAATGATCATAATTTTGCCGAATATAACCCCAAGTTTTGTCGAATGATGATAATTTTGCCGAATAGAACTACAAATTTCGCCGAATGATGACAATTTTTTCGAAGAAAACAATAAATTTGCCAAATGGAACTCCAAATTTTGTCCAATGATGATAATTTTGCCGAATGGAACTACAAAATTCGCCGAATGATGATAATTTTGCCGAATCGTCAGACAAAATTTGTCAAATAAGGAAATTTTTGGAAGGTCACGGTGACCTCCCGTGACTTCCCATCGGAGCGCCTCTGATACCTGTGTTTAAATATAATCTTTTCTCTTAAAATTAAAATTTACGCAGTTCTGATTTTTTTTTTGCAGATGTTTTTACGAAACCTTCAATTACTCGAAATAAGTTTTGGAATCGATCACAAAGGATGTCACGTTTAGAGAGGTGGAACATCCAAATTGTGACTAATTGTGATAAGGGGGAGAGAGGTGGCAACAAGAAGTGTGACATCATACTTTTTTAAATAAAAACGTTAATGGAAAACAGCGTGACATGTGACAGAGGGCCAGTAAGGAGGGGGTATGGTAAAGTGCGACACTTTGTAACAAAGGGGGACGAGTCGAAATGTTGAAAAAAGGAGTCACATCTTTAATGGACAGCTCCTTACACCATTCTCATTCCAACCGTGACATTCATAATTTAATTTCTATTGGGAAGATTTATTTTCTTTCATTATCGATGGGAAGATAATGAAATTTATTTCTCTCTAAAATATAATAATTGAACATATTATTGGTGTTCGTATAACTTTTTAAAATACTCTAAAACCACAAAATATTTGTTGATGGTATGATAAAACCCTTGAAAAGATACGATCAGCAAAGGCTTTTTAGCTTTTAATAAATCAAAACTAGTTCTACAAGGATATAAATTCAGACTAATTACACCAATTTTAGCATTAATAAAGCAGAAATCTCTCTGTTGCTGTATGCAATAACTGACGGCTAAGTTATTTTACAGCCAAATAAATCAACCCCTAGCATTCCAATTAACTTAATTCTGGCTTTTTGCCATATTCAATCATGCCTGCGTCGTTTTACAGCGTCTTGCTTTATGATTTTAATGAGTTTGCTTTAAAAATGCAAGTGAATAATAGCGACAATAATTTAGTATAAGATCTAGCTTCTTCAATTTTTCATTTTAAGAGAACGCGGCTTGGAGGGTCTTTAATCAAGAGCCGGAAATGTTTTAGGGCTTTTAGAGCTGAGTATATAATTTCACGGGACTTTGGCTTTGAAATTGTGAGAATTCATGCGTGTTAGGGGCATGATATATACTATTTGGGACTGTAAAAATGCTGGAGTGATTTTAATCTCATAAAAAATAATGCTTGAATAGAAAGAAATTAATGTTTTTTAAGCTCAAAGTTAATGCAGCACAGGTTTTTTTTTTTTTAGTAGCTTTAATACGATATTGCAGAAGAAGTTAATTGAAGCAAAGAAGGGATGTAGTATTTATATACAATGTTAAGTAGATAACAAATATGTTTTGTTGATACAAAACGTTATGCATGCCGTGAAATAGTAATCATATTAAACTTGGGAACTTTGAAATTATATTCCGTTTTCCAGCTAAGAGACAAAAATGAATGCCTGCAGAATAATAACTAATTTTACTCACAGCAGTGCTAAAAATCAAATCGAACGCAGTACGGTTGGTGAGGGGAAGTGGGTCACCCCCCTAAAACTGAAGTATTGATAAAGTTTTCAAACTTTTTTTACACTGCCCATGTAAAATTTCATCACAGTTATTAGTTTTGCTTTTTTTTTGGGGGGGGGGGGGGTGCGTTTCGTGGGATTTTTTTCTAGGTCATAGCACTTGGTCAATATATATATATATGAAAACATGTTTTTTGCGAATTTTTCAAAGAAGTGTTTCCAGGTTAGTTTTTATTATTTTTTTACGATCATTAAATTTTAATGTATAGTTTACCTTAAAGTTCATACTGCAACAAGAATTTTTGTGTAAAATATTATTACTAAGATAAGAGGTCACACTTGCCCCATTAATTTTCCCTATAAGAGGAAAGTGGGTCCCCCCATAATAGTGAAGATTTTGAAACCAAAAGCAATTTTGATTAAAATGTGTCTTTGTAAAACACAAGACAACTGTGATGACCTAGCAGGAATTGATGGTTAATCTACAAAAACTGCTAAAGCTGGTGGTAATATATTTGTGAAACTTACATCAAAGTAAACCATATAGTATTATGCAGATCTAAAGTTGGAAGTTGATGATACAAACTAAAAACAAAAAAGTACTGATGAATTTGCAAGAACGAATAAAAATGGTGACTTTTTATTGGCCTGGTACAGAGGATGTTGGAATTGTTGTTGAGGATGAAGTCCCGTATGATGATAGTTCTTCCTTTCATTACCCTACTTTAAATATGCGCAATCATTTAGTGTTTCCAATTTCTTTTTTCAGCTTATAGTTTTAGCTAATTTACCGAAATTGACCTTAATCAACTGTATTATGTTTATTCAACACACATATGTTAAAAGTAAAATATGTACCTATGGGCTTTCAATAAATTTCACAGATGTAGTTGTTTAACTGGATACACCCTTGGGGAGGCACTTACAAAAAGCAAGTTATACATTTCAATAGCCTTAGATGCTTTCCTCAATAATCATCTAAAGCTACATGAAGAAAAATAAGAACTAATTTCCTTTCTTTTTACTTCCTTCAGCGAAGTACAGGAATTAATATATTTGCGAAAGATGATACGGGAACAAATGTGAACCTAAATGTTTATTTTACTCACACCCTCGAATTAATGTTGAGTAATATTTCTGGCAAGAAAGACTTGAGCATAAAAACTTGCAGAAAGATGGGTAAAGGTGGTAGTCTTTAATTTTTGCCTCGGATCGGAAAAACAAAAGTCTGGCCATTATCACAACTTTTTACCAGGCAACAACGTTTAAGTTTAATTTGTGAAAAAGAAATCTGCCATACAATACCTTCATTTTAACCGATTGTAAATATCCGCTTATTTTTCCAAGAATGCATTGAAAAGCTGATCATTTGCACAACATAGTATCTTCGTGTCATGTAAATTCCATATCAGTAGCATGTCACCCTCTTTCTGAAAGAATTTTAATAAGCAGTAGCATTAAAATCAAAAGCTCCAACGCGAAGTGTGAAGAGTTGTTTATAGCAACATAAGAGCCGATTGGGGACTGATATTAAAAAAAAAGCCTATTAAATATTAATGAAGAACAGCTGATGTGGTAGAACATGCTCCTGGATTGCTGTTAAAAAGCCCAATTGTTTGAAATAATTTTAAAAAAAATAAATAAACTAAAAATAAAAACGGCATCGGGTTGAATTTAATGGCGTTAACAAGTATCCTCACCCTCACACCATCAATCATACCAGAAAACTTTCACTGCCAAGATGGTCAGAAAGATATTTTTAAAAAAATCAGTGGACTAACATGAAAATTAAAAGCAACAAACTGTAGAAAGATGTAAAAAGCATTCCTTCTTCCTAAAAATAGGTGAAATTTTATCCGAATTGTTTTACTTCTTTTGTTAGTTATGGAAATTTTCCCTATTATGTGTAATTCAGAAAATAAATATTGGCGATTATGGGGTTCACATACTTTGTTAGAAACTAACCGCTGGTTCTAATCATGATGTTTGTCAAACAACACCAAAACGGTGGCAACAACATTTATTCTAACAATTTAGGTTTGAACGCCTAGCAACACGAGAGAACTCCACACGCAATTTCAAAGGACCGATCCAAATATGGATTGCTTCAGCAACAAGAAAAAAAAATTAATATCTTTTGATGTGATTATATAGAAAGAAAAAACGCCGTACATGCATAATGAAACAGACATGGTTGTGTTGCTCATTCCTTATAAACGTGTCCCGGCATATTTCTTCCTATTCCTTTTCATCCACATCTAATATTGCACAGAAGGCTATCCGCATAAGCTCCTGATCCAGGGCCCAGGCACGTGAAATGCCGCGTGGCCAAACAATACTGACAAAAGACGTGTCAGAATCCGTTTTGCCAGATTAAACGACGATATGCCAAAAGCAAACCTTTTGTTCTCAACGGCTCGTAAACGTTTCGCGGCAACTCATTTTCCCACGTCCTTTTATTGAGCGGAAAAATGACATGAGTTGAGTGGTTTGACTGCTTGCTGTTCCGGGAAAAGTTGCTATTTTATTGATAAGCGGTCTGTGTGAAAACTAATCAAGTCTTATTTGTAGCTTAATCGATATTGATTCACAGCGTGAAAGCAAAAGGCAGGAAACGATTCAAACTGATACTGAAATACGCGAAGCATCGTTCGTACGTTTCTCTTTTATACGTTTTTATCAAGTATACGTTTTTTTAAGTTTGGTCCCAGCAAAGTTAGATACACATTAACGTATACCTATTATACATTTTTTTCATTTATACGCTTTTTCATACTGTCCCAACAGAAACGTATAAACCGTGCTTCACAAGTTTTTGTTGAGTGAATACTTATAATTGCTAATTTACTAAGCAATAAATTCGTGCAGAAATGTAGCAAATATATTTGTTAGTTCTTAGAAATCCTTCCATTCATTTATGAACGTAGTTTTTCAAATTTTGCTCGATTTTTCGATTTTACATAATCGGGTTTTGAAAGTAATTCTACGTTTATTTTCATAAATGTTTTTCACTGCCAAACCAAATGCTTTGATCTTGTCAATGAAGTAAAATAATATGAGCCTTTGAAGCATTATATGAGGCAATGAGAGGCTTACAGATGCTAGTGGACTTTTTAAAGTTTTCAATAAGAAGTAAAATTTTGAGCCTTTGAAGTATTATCTGCTGCAATGAGAAGTATACGGATGCAAGAAGCCTTTCTAAAGTTTTCAATAAAACGTGTGCAAAGTTCAAACTTTAAATGACGTTCATTGAATTTTTTTTTTTTTTTTTTTTTGCAAATAATGCTGCATAGCAGCACCTGCAACCATCTTTTAAAAACATAGAAGAGAATTTCGCCTACCACTTGTATTATTTGTTTCCAGATTTTTTCATTCTGGTACTTACAACCCTTTACTTCCTGATACTACTTCAAGTTCTACATAATTTACAACTTGTACACTAAGAAAATATTGTAACATCACAGATTATTTCTGGGCAACGTCCCAGGATTTCTCATGTTTCCAGCAGTTTCCTGAGAAAAACAAATATACCTGCGACACATTGCCTGAATTACAACGGGTTTCATGAATACAGACTTCTCAATGCTGTTAAAAATATTTTCAACTACCAGTGCGAAAATATATTCAGCTTCTTTATTAAATGTTTCGCCTTTAACTGCCTTGCGACCATTTCGGAGCATTCGAACCCAAAACAAGGATGAAGTGCAGTCTCGTGATTTTTGTAGTTTCCTGGAAATTTACGAAGGTGCTAAGCTAATACTCAATGCATATGCAGAACCCTTTTCTCAGGGTGCTTGAGTTACGATGGAAACTGAATTATGTTGGGAAGGTTTCTGAGCTCCTCAGAAAGTTTTCGGCTTTTTCAGGAAGGTAACTGACTTTTAGCGGGAAACTTTTCTGCTTTTTGCCAGATATGTTGATGGAAGAAAAGAGGCACACTAACTGCCCATTCCTTTCCAGAAACGTTTCGTATTTATGAGACAACAAATGAAATAAAATGAAAGATTTTCAGCAATTGCGCTTTGTCTTCAAACGTGGTAATGGTCCTTAAACGGTTAAAAGTGAAGTTAAAATGATCTTCTGCAGAAAAGTCACGATTTCTTGAAGAACGTCATTTAGCCTATTAATCCACTATGTTGTCCCATAGTTTGATGATGCCTAATATTACGAACATATGCAGTAGGGTGGTTCAAAAAAACTATTTCCAGCTAGCGTTCAGCACACCTCCTATTTTTTTTAGACTTACTAATGTAAAAGTTTTAGCTTCTTACTCAAATTTTAAGAGGGAGCTCAATGGCCCCTTAATTTAACATTAGCCGTAGAGCAGAAAATGCCACAAATTTAGAAACATTTAATTTTCCCAGCTGTTTTTTGTAAATATTTTTTTATTGAAATGTATATGCTGCATATTACTAGTGTATATGAAACTGTGTAGCATTGATTTTTCACTTCAATGTACTTTGTTAACACCCCCTCCCCATACTTATAAAGTTTGAGGGAGGGGTTGAGCACACTCTTTCAGTTGAAATAGGAAGTGAAAATTCTTCCAGTATACTATATCCACAAGTCTAAGGTCCAAGTAAAGTCATCTAGGAGAAACTTTTTTTTACACGTATTTTTGAACCACCTAAATAATCAGGTATAGTTAATTATTTCTTAATTGGACAAATTACGAAAAAGAACGGCACAATACTTCTTCCTTACTGACTAGAAAACACCTCATTGAATAGTCATATATATATATATATATATATATATATATATATATATATATAAGATACTATATATATATATTCATAAAAACAGATTTAAATCTAAGACGCATTTTCAAGATATTTTTTTTATCTTACATTCAACATGAAACTATGAAGAATACATTTATGAACAATAAATTAACTTAATTTGCTGCAAACATTATTTTAGAGCTGCATAATGAAAGTGTTCAGAGTAAAAACAGTTTAGTAAGTGCGTAAAACTAAATGAAATATTAAAGAAAAATTCTCAAAGCTGAAATTCCCATGACACTACAAAGAATAATTAAATTTCAGGACATTTAAATTGCAATGTGAAAATTGTTTATCACGCTCCCATTGACACACATCTCTATTAACGTACATTTTGTATTTGAAATATTTCACTTCATGCAGCGTTTTTTTTTTTTTTTAAATCAAAAAGTACCAACATTTCTTCTGTATAAATCTTATTCTCTTTGCGAAATAAACCATGACAACACCTAATAGCCTCCACTTTCATACAACACTGCGTCTTATTCACGAACGCGCTGGCAGAATGATATAAATCAACTGGGACACATTAGAGCAGGGAGCCTATTTTCCCTAATGGATAGCGTCCGCTGCAGCTCGAATACAATATGACCTCTTATATCTATGGATATAATCTTTAGAGTATGGATTTGGTCGCCACATGTGCATTCTGACACGAATATGTGTAGCAGATAAGATAGCAGGATTAGATGTGAAGAAATATTTGATGAAGTCGTGGTTCGATGTTGTCGTAAAGCACCGACAAAAAAAACCATCATTTTTCAAAATTACGGAGTCGGAGGGAAAATGGCAGACTCCGGCTCCGACTCCGGAAAGTTTATAGCATTCGGCTCCAACTTAATTATCCCATAATTAGTTTGATTTTGACTCCGCAAGCACTGGTAGAGTTGCGGGCATTGAGGGAGAAAAACCAACTCCGACTCCGAGTCTTTGAATTTTTAACCATCGACTCCCGATTCGACTCCAACTCCATTTCTTAAAATCAGTCCGACTCTAACTCTATTTCCTCCAACTCCATTTCCCGAAAATCAGTCCGACTACAACTCTTGAACTGCAAATCCGATTCCAGAAATTTTAGAGCTTTCGACTCCGACTCTTATACTTCAAAATTAATTCGAATCCCGCTCCTCAAGCACTGGCAGAGTTGCGGAATTTAGAGGAAAATGACTCATCTCTCCTCCGACTCTTGGAATTTTTAACCTTCGCCTCCTGACTCCGACTCATTTTCCCCAAAATCAGTACGATTCCGACTCTTCGACTCCGAAGCCCTGGCATTTTCTACGGAAATGAAATGAATGAATGAATCTGATGAAAATGAATTAAGCGTTAAAATATTGTAATAAAAATATCGTCTGAAATAAATGGAATTTTTGCTGGGACAAAAATCAGAAATATTGTCAAACTAATTTGTGCAAAGAAATTTAACGAATCAGTTTTCTTGACACACTAATTTAAAATCGTTCATTGGCACAACCGTTGGGCTTGAAACGTATCCTGAACACTCCTTCAAGTTGTGAAAACAAATGCCAAAAAGTAATAATAACAATCGTTCCCCAAAATTCCTCCAATGTTCCCCTCCGACTCCACTGCCCTAGCATTTTCTACGCAAGTTATATGAAAAAAATGGGATAAACGTTAAAATATTGCAATGAAAACATCATATGAAATAAATGGAATGTTTGCTGGTACAAATATCTGAATTGTTGTCAAACTAGTTTGCGCAACAAAATTTCACTTATCAGTCAAATACTTTTTCTTGACACATTAATCTAAAATCGTTCATTGACACAATCATTGGGTTCGAAACGTATCCTAAACAATACTTCTATACGTGACACCAAATGACAAAAACAATAATATTAAATCGCAAACTATAGATAAAATTAGGGTAAAGGTGAATAATGACGATTAGTAGGCATTCTTGGTCACCCAACTATCTTTAAAACAAGGTTGCGGAGCCCGACCAAAAACGACCGTCATATAACGTAATTTAGAAAACATATGCAAATACTTGTTAATAACAAGAAATAATATTTTTTTTTACAATCTTTTATGTGACCAAGAATTTAATAGTCTAAACAATGAGCTAACCCGCTTTTTTTTTTTTTTTTAATTTAAAGCTAATGATTTTGAATTGCTCATATAAATCATTTCTATTCTGAAAACGGGAATTCAGTTTTATATGGAAATTTAGTGGTGAATTATTAATAGTCCATAAATAACTCTTTTTATATTATTTGAATGAATTATACATAGATTAACCACAGATGAAACCATGAGACACTTGCATCCTCAAACTTCATTCAAATCCCCCTGTCACACAATTTGATTAGAAAAATAAATTACTTATTTTTTTTATACGGTGCGATCTCTCTTTTGCAGTGTCTTTTGCAGTGACGAAATCTGTACCTGACGGATTAAACGATTATTATTTCTAGAACAAGTGCAACAGTATTGCTCTATATTCTACGCAATAAGCTGAGAAATATGCGCAGCAAAAAGCGCAGTAGTTTCCAAACATTCAAGTAAGTCCAAGTAGACGTATTTCTCGTAAGTTGTTTTATGCAGCATTGAAAACTTATTTTTCTTATGATAATTTTTTTCAGCAGTTTTATTTATTTATTTATTATTTATTATTATTTTTTTGCCGTTATTCCTATTGTTATTTACCTCTCTTTAGTGAAATTTATTAATGATATATGTACTGATCAATGTCCTTTTTTTTAGCGGGAAATGTGAGTTTTTCATTGTCATTTTATTGTAATATACCAATTGAATACACTAAATAAATTCCGAAATGTTTCTGATTATTTCTGGGGAACGTTTCAGGATTTCACAGGCTTTCACCAATTTCCTGTAAAAATTAAGTTTTTTGTAAAAACGTTACCAGATTTCTTACAAGTTGCACGAGCGCAGGCTTCCCACTGTTGTGAAATATATTTTTAGCTACCAGTTTAAAAATTGACTGAGTGTACTTATTAAGTATATTGGTTGTAGACCGATAACGGTTCGCTCCGGTTGACTAAGCCCCCGCTGAGAGCGAAAAGGTCCATGGATTCCTCTTCGTTACAGGCTGGTGAGATGCTTATTACTTACCAGCAATTCTGTCTTAAATTGGGCCGCGGTTGAGATTTAAACTATCGTGAGGATTCAGGAAGATGTTCAACTGTTACTTAAAACCCACCTAATGATTTCTCTGACCGTTCCAGAAGCATGACTGGCTTTAACTTGGGAGATTTCTGTATTATTTAGGGATAGATATAGGATTCAAGGATAATTTCAGGAAGGATACTGAATTTTAGTGGAAAACGTATCTGTTTTTTGCAAGACAGGTTACTGACAAAAATTGGGCCCTTTAACCGCTTATTATTTTCCAGGAATGTTTCTGAACTGTCTTTACAGTTTAGCGTCAATAGTAATTTTTGTTCATTTTCCCCTGAAAAAAATTGTAACTGGAGTTGGGTAACGGCACCAGTAACAGACAAGGGTCCAGTGACAGTCATAAGTTTGGATTTAAATACTAAGAATTTTAGGCAGGTTTAAATTGAAGTTGCTGTGGCATATGAATATGGTACAGTCATAGAAAAAAAAGAAACACTTTTAATTATTCGGCCATTATACATGCTAGAAAGGAAAGAAAGGTGTCATACGACTTGGTTTAAAGTTTTCTCTAAAACTATGTAGGTAAAATTTTGATAAGGGACCATATACAAAGTAAAATGAGCACCAACTCTTGATTTTCAAATAGGAACCCCTATTTTTTGCTATATAATTATGTTTAGATAGCAAAATACAGCCAGGGTACGAAATTTCACTGCATTCTGTGCAGTAATACAGGAGTTATTAACGAAAAACGTTTTAGAAACCGTCACCGCATTGAAAACGCTTCTTTTAAGGTCACGGCTTATCAAGTAACGGAGTGTAAACAAAGAAAAGATCGAGATTATCCAGCTCAATTCATGATTTTTTGAAGTTCCCTTTTTTTCCGTAATTCGATACTTTTTGGCCGATAATGCTCCGCCAAAAAGCGATTTACAGTCGAAAACTTTTTTTTTTTGAAAAAAAAAGTTAAAATATTTACTGATTTTTGTCTATCTGGATTAACCTAAGAAAAATGGATGGGGTTTGACTGGTCCATCGTCTAGATCATTGTTTAGTAAATTGAATAATGACAAATAAAAAGTAACGGAACTTTTTGCCTTTTATAATATGAAATTATTGGATAGCTTATATAATCATTCAGCAAATTAGCCTCATACAAATATAAATATCCAACCTTATACCTAGAATCATGATGTGAATATTTTTTGATAAATGTATTGCACCTATGTTACAGGTTCTTTTTCGAATGAATAGAAAGTCTTTTGATGTAAAATGGAATTGCGCGTTTTTAGTTTCGCAGAACATCGGCAGAAGTTTAGGCCATCGCACACAAATATATAAAAAATATAGCGCACAACGTGGGAAGACGCAGCATTAAATAGATTGGAGACTCGAGCGAAGCAAGGTCATTTATTCCGTGAAAATTTGCTCTAAATACATGAAATGAACGAAGTATCGATCTAAAAAATGAAACGGAAACAGGAGAATATAAATACCCGTTAAATGAGCAAACCGTTCATACTCGAACTTTATTTGGAAAAAATTTGGTTACTTGAAGTAACACAGTGGACATACACAGTAATTGTTTTAGCGGCTTTTATGTAATTAAAAAAAAAGAGAATTTGTTTCAAATCCAAATTTGATGCGGAAGATCATAATGTAGTATTATTCAAAAAGCATAACACGATTGGCGGTTTTGGTTAAACTTGTAATGGCTCTCAAAAGCATTCGAGGAAAGTAATTTCCCAATGCTGTTTCTAGCAACGAGATTCGAGATGGTTCAACCCGAAATTTAAAAAGAGAAATATTATTTTAGCTTAAACTAAGGTGAACCGAAATCAGACTTCTTGTCATTTCTCCGATTTTGTAACTTTGCACATGCAAACAAAGCTTAACATTTTTTTATTTTGTTTCGCGCACTATATACCTGCAAACGAACATTTTCTACAGTATCAGGCATTAGGCTCGCGCACCTACAGCAATACTACACGCAGCATACCCTAGAGCTCCTTGAAAAGGACAGGCTGACTTATCCGACATTTTGGTTCCAAGACAAAATTGGATCCAACCTCGTTTCTAGTATTTATAAATACGTTATAATATTCGCTGGTTGCTATGTCGTAAAGCAATTGATGATAAGTTGAGTAAAATGTCACTTAAGGTCTAGAAAGATTACTTAGTTCACAAATTCAAAAAAAAAAAAAAAACATATCAAGAAATGTTTACTGTAATAAACCTCATTTTGTCACCTTATTTGTTTTTAATTTGTATAAATTAAATAGATAAATATAAATCTTCATCTACAGAATAAAATAATCAAACATCAATCAGGCAACACATCTAAAGCTTTCACACCACTTTTCTGAAATGAGACTTTTGCACAAATACTATTTTTTTCGCCAGACAATTTTGGAACCAAAATGTCGGATAAGTCAGCTCCCCTTATATAGCCCCCTTATATAGGAGCCTTAGCATACCCGAGAGGCGGGTTTATCTATCCAGAGGCTATAATTTCGTCCTTGCTGTGGATTTCTCAGACTGGAATCGGAAATAATCGTGCGGGATGCAGAAGTCACCTCATTGAAGTTGAGAGCGCGAATTAACTGGTAGGTTAAGTAAATTTATCTGCTGTATGTGTACGGCATCTCACTGGTGAGATAAATTTTCTTCATCCACCAGTTTTTAGGCACTCTCAGCTTCAATGACATGACACCTGCTTCATTCTGTTAAACCTCGTTCAAGGCTGTTGTGCTCATCATTAGGACCCACAGCAGCCATTGAATGGCATAACCAGACCGCATTTAATATCGCAGTGAAGACGCGGTCCACATTCAGCGATCGAATCTGGTCCATGCGGCCCGTTGTTTGCTTAAAGAATAAGATCAGAAAGTAGAATTATAGTACCAGTGTCATAAAGGTGGAGCCGAATGTTCAGATATTGGATTCTGAAAAACATGCATTTAATAAGATAGGCATCTAGTAGTTGATAATAATTTATTATAACTCTTTTTTTTCTCGATATTTTTCCATGTTATTCAAAAAAGAAAATAATTTGAAATTTTATCTTTGTCTTGGGAGAATGATTTTAATGTGAAATACACGTACAATGACCGAGAAAGTAAGTATAAAAATAAGTATTTACATTATAATTAAGAATAGATAAAAACTCAACTTAATCTAACACGCAAATTAATGTTTTGTTAAATTTTTGACGAAGTCAAAAAAAAAAAAAAAGTTCACAATTAGCCACAACTACTATTTTTGTGCACAATACTACTCAAAGCACGCGGCCTACTACTGCGACTGACATTTCCTCTCCTAGATCTTAACACATTGAAAATTATTCAAACACTTTACAAAATAATAATAATAATAATAATAATAATATTAATAATTCCTAAAAACCAGTACTAATTTTATCTAAGAGCAAATGTTACCTATTGACCCATCTGATACTGTTAAAGGCAAAACTTCACACTGTCGGCTATTTTTCGAGGAAAAATCCTGATTTAGACAAGGCAATAATTTTTCCTTTTAGCAAATTATCACCGGGAAGGGTCATTAATTCTACACTACTTGTGCAACATGACTAGCAAGACAATGAGGTTTTATTGTATGTTTCTGTGAAAAAGTTGTGCATGTTAATTTTTTTTTCTGAGTTATTGTTTTAAAAAAGAAAATGGCTAAACGCAAAAAAAAAAAAAAAAAAAAAAAAACAGAAGTATTTTAAGTGTAGCTTTTAATTTTAAAAGTTCTGTAAAATATTATTTTATTGGACAATGCAGTAGTGTTTCGCATTATTTACACATTGTCGTTTTAGCGATATCCATAAAAAACTGACGGCTGCAGTATTATGTTGTTCTTCTGCAGAGACAGCGAATAAATTTATGCATTTAAAAAATTCATAGACGTTACTCTAATGTAGAAAGACCACGTTATAATTGGTTTGCTTATTTTGTTGAACAATTTTTTTCTTTTTTTACGAAGAAATCAACTTTCATAATTTCTGTTTTAAAAAAGTATACGGTCCCCTAAAGTGGGGAAAAATGAATTTTTAAGCATATCGCAAAAACTACCGAATATTTTGAGCTCAAATTTTTGATTCCCACATAAAAGCTCTTCTAGATTGTTTTTCTGTTAAAATTTAATATGGTTTCAGATCATATTTTTTTCAAAAAATATTAAAATAATTCATAAAAAACTGAAATTTCATTTTAGGTGTTGTAAATTTTATTTTTATTATTGGGTCGATTCATATTTTGATATAAAAAAATCTTTGCCGTGCCTAATCTAGTTTTTGTGTTATGAGTAAAAATATCAAAATACGTTTTAACATTACGAGAGGGATTTTTCAAAACTCGATTCAGAAGTAACGGCTGGATCGAATTAAACAAAAGTTTGTATGCAAAGTTAAAAAATGATGCTGATTACAAATATGTGATAAAAAAAAGGGGGTTCTCACTGAAAAATTTAAAGTTGATGCTCGTTTTAATATGAAGACGACTCCTTAACAACAATTTTTTAACATACTTATGTAGAACTTTTTATTCCTGAAACAATAACACCTTACACGTGTCTCTAGTGTCAATAGTCTTTGAATACGATCGCGTGTTTCGTTTTTTTTTCTATGACTGTACAACCATCTCGTGTTATCTAGTGAATTTTATGAGCCAGTTGGTACTTACAAGGCAGTGGTGGAAGGTTATGAACAGCTACGACGAGATCAGCTGGTGTTTCATGTTCATTTGAATTTAATAAGGCTTTTATAGTTCTAAAAATAAAGAACTTTTGCATATTTTAAAGATCAAAAGGGAAAATTATAGCCATTACTTACCCTTTCTTCATTCTATCTGTTACTGGCTATCATCAGAATTTTCGGTGTCTCTTACTGGAGGGTCACACCTCTTTTCAAAATTGAGCAAGTAAAACTAGAATTAACTAATTCAGGGGATCCAGAAACTGCCAAACGTTAAATGAGATGTACTTGCATGAAAGAGAAATTGTTTGAAAAATCTAAATGCATTAAAAGACTCAGAAAATAGAGTTAACCCGAGAGCGATGTTTTAAGCATGTCTGTTACTGGTGGCCGTCACCCTATTTACTTTTAATTATGTTACTTTGAAAACGGAAAGTACTTATATGCGTGTTGCTGTGCTTAGAGTTAGAAGAATTTCCATTGATGAATTACAAAGTTACGATTCCATGAAAACGGTCATGTTGAGCTAAAAATAAGAATGCTTCGTAGTTGATAAAGAATTAACGAGCGCTTTCTTTAGAACTTTAGTTCAGTTACCTCTATAGCGAATCAGGTAATTTACATTTTCGAAGAAATTTCTTTTCACTACTAGACGTCAAACAGAAGTTGTGAATAAGGACATTAGCTTATTTCGCGATGCATTGCAGTGAAATTTTCATTATTTCTTAATCGGGCACATTTCATTGAAAGACAAGCTATTGTGGAAAAAATTCGTAAATCTTGTGTATTAACTTATTTATTCTGCTCTTATAGTTCATCAAATGATTTTTTTAGGAAATTCTTCTAAGTATTGCAGTGAAAACATATGACAATCAAGCTGTCACATTTTTTCCTCCTTTTATAGAAATAAAAGAAGCAATGGTTTTAGTTCAAGTATGTTTGCTCTGGTTTATCTTCGCTGGAGCAAGTTCTGAAAGTGAGCTAAGTTTTTTAGTTTATTAACGATTCTTGCTTTAGTTTTTACTTAAACCTATTTTTATTTCATGTATTGCTTTTTCAATTGAAATTCTTACTGTTATTCTGTTGCAGAACAATCGAATGAACTATTTTTATTGGCGAAGAAGACACTTGTAATCACCATATTAAATTGAGGCTGTGAGAAGCAAAGGGGTGTAAGTGGATATTTTCAAGTTTTAAGTAAAACGCGTATAAAGATAACGTCCTAGGCTTTCATTTTTTTTTCTAAATCATGCTGCACTGAAGCGCCGACCAGGGCTACTAGTACTATCTCTTTCCCCAAGACAGACAGGGGGTTACCCTACTATTTGTACTGATTATATCTAAATTTTTAATTTTACTTTGCTTCTCACTTCCTCAATCGTTCTTGTAAACAACCCAATACATACAATAGCATATTGAAAAATATTGCCTCAAATGTATTTCCATCGCTTAAAATATCGCATACACAAAAGTGACCTTATATTTCAGGACTTTGAAACTTCATTTTCCAATAGTTGTGTTCAAAAATCTGGTATTTATTTTACAGGTTTTCTTTTCTGATACCTTGCAACCGTTTTGAGTACTTTGGGTTCCTTTAATCATTCCTTCGGTCTTTTGAATATACAGTCAACCATTAATCCATTAATTCGCAAGAAGTTCATTTAGATGTTTGAGAACTTCGAGTAAAGTGACATACTTAATATGAGTAACCCTCTCTTCTTTTTTTTTTTTTTTTTTTTTTTTTTAAGGAAAGTAGTTACGAAAATTGCAGTCAATAAAGGAAGAGCAATGGAAAAAAAATAAAAACATGCATTGAAATAATATTTTTTATATTTGGCAGTAAATTTTTGCCTTCAAAAAATAGTGGCAAAATTTCAATCTTCCCCATTCACGAGGCAAAGTCAAAAACACAACATTTTTCATATTAAATGTTTGCCATTCGATGATCAAAAATATTTTTCACCAAATGAATGAATACATAAACGAATGATTGAATAAATGAATAAGTAATCTTTATCTTTATCTTTACTAATAATAAAGGTGAAAGTCTATATGTCTGGATCTCTGTATGCCTGAATGTCTGTTACACGTATAGCGCCAGGGGCGGCATTTCAGCCTTTAATTTGGGGGGTCGAGTTTCGTAAATATGTATTACCACAGTGCGGTAACAAACACACATTAGCTAACAGGAAATGGTCATAAAATCGGTTTAATATGAATAAAAATTAGTGCTTAGAAGCAATTAAAATTTTGATTCATTTTCTAATACGTTATCATACAAAACATCTCGATACTGAAGTTTTTATACCTTTTGGAAAAGTTTTAATGGATGTTTTTTGGAATTCAGAAGAGCAGGGAATCGTCTTACTATCAGTGCCCAGTGTCGTGCTGTTTTGCCAGTACAGCTAAATAGAAAAGGTTTTTTCTTTCTTTTTTTTTCTTTTGCCCATTGTGCTTCGAAAATATTTCTCTAACCAAACAAAAATTTTTCTCTACCAGCTGAGCCGATTGGAATAGTTAAAAAATAATTGAAGTAACAAAGTTATGTATGAAAACACTTTTTATGTCTTGCTCTTCAAAATCACACAGGCAACTTCAAAAATTGCGAGGAGCTTAATTTTTCATCATTGAATAATCTAGTCTCGTCGGCGCTCTCAGCTTCAATGAGATGTCATCTACCACCAGCTCTGTTATTCCCTATTCCAGGCTGAAGAGTCCACAACAAGGACGGAACTGCAATCTCTAGATGTGATAACCGGTTTTTAGGTATATTGCCTGTAATTTTTCTTGCCAAGTGCTAAAAATTTTACTCATAATTGAAACATTTTATTTTTCGTTTTCAAAAAATCTAATCCAGATAATATAGAGTCAACCATGCAGAAAAATAATTATCATCAAATCTTGTGTTAATTTTATTCGAAAAACAATCTATTACTTCATACAAAATATTAAAAAATCAGTGTTTGACTTCACATCATCATGTGGATTTTTCTTTTTTTAGCGCCTTTTTTAAATAGGCTCGGAGGAAAAATTTTTTTGAAAACGTTTCACCATTGATTGAAATATGCATCTATGTAAAATCTATTTTCAATTTCAATTGCAGATTGAACTATGGTAGTATGAACGCACAGATCAGTTGTAGATTGAAGTGTGGCTTGAATAGTCCGAAAATTAAGTGTGGTGGATTGAAGATGTTTCGATAGAGTAAAGCATTTTTAAAACACGTTCCGCAATAGAAACAAATTGAATAAAAATTCAAACAAAGTCACTTCGAGATTGCATAACTATAGAGCCCCATAAAGGGTATTTTGTCTTTTTTTATTCAATAAGCACATGCATTTTTAAGAAGTTTCTATGAAAGCAGATAATGCATTGAGCAGCTGAAAGCGATGAGCAAAAGAAAGCGATGAACTCATTAAATAAATATACACTTAAAAAATGAGCGTTAAAGTGAATGTAAAATATCAAGGAATTTTCCTGAGAAAACCATGCAGCCACACCACTTTGCACGAGCCTCTCATATTGGACATACCATCGTTACACTGGGCACACAAGTATGAAATATTTAGCCGTGAAAAGGCCGAAAAATATTTCGTGAATTTCTAAGTCATCATCCAAATAACGAAAAACACTTTTTCTAGTCTGGGAATGTGTCGAGTTTCAACAAATAGTTACTGAGAACCAGCGAGGTTTTTTTTTAATGAACATTGATTTCCGACTTACATAAATTGAATTCACCCATTTTCTATCATTCTGCTTAAAAAATTTGGGGGTGCGACCGCCCCCTCTTGACCCCCCCTATTTGCCGCCTCTGTATAGCGCCTAGACCGTTCGGCCGATTTTCATGAAATTTGGCACCGAGTTAGTTCGTAGCATTTCGAAGCTATTTTTCGGAAATTCCATTTTTCTATTCTAATTTTAAGATTATTTTACCGAGCAAATTATCATAACACGGACGAGTAAATTACCAAATTATCATCACGTGGAACCTTAACATGGGCGAGCAAATGAAAATAGCAAATTTACGAGAAATTCATCATCATCCATTATTTGTAAATGTACAGGCGAATCAAATGACCTTTTAATTTTCTACTACAAGCAAAGTCGTGCGGGTACCGTTAGTGATACAATAAACGAATAAATAAATGAATATACGAGAAAAGCTAAAGGAGCGGAGGAAATGAACAAAAGTAAGTAAACTAATTAAAAAACTAAGTGAGTTAATAAATTAAGGAATGTGTAAATGAATTACTTCATAAATAAATCTTTCAATTATTTTATAAACGAATAAATATTTAAGCGAAATGAACATTTTAACTTTGGCCCGCATGCATTTGACAAATTATAAAACATTTAAAATAAAAGTATGCCAAGTAATTCTCGCTAAAAGCTTTTTCGCGGAACCTCTACATCATTAGATCCCAGCTAACATTTAAAATGTTAATTACAAAAACTTCATCATTTTATAATAGCGAAACTTATTTTTGACAAACCACAAAATGTTATCTGCAATATGTGTATCACCTTTTGAAAAAGACGTGTATTATTTGTTATACAAGGTGTCCGAAAACTCCTTGATACATTTAAATAATCCATTAGAAAAATAACAGATTGTAATGATGTGGTTTGCTCCATAATACTTCACAGCTCATTTCATTAAACAGAAAGCAATACATTTCATTACCAGAGTTCAATGTGTGCACGAGCCACATCGAAACAGTACTCAAGTTCATCCCATGTCCACAAACGGTACACACACTGAACTCTCGTTGTTGTTGTTGCTTTTGTCGTATGCCAGCTAGACTGGCAATTCGGGTTGCGCGGCTTCACTTTTCCTACTGTACCGTAATTTGGTGTGAAGTCTGACTTCCACACTACACACATGCCATAAGAACCCGTTTATAGGGTAGGCAACCATTCATAACATAACAACACATTCACACAGAGAAAGAACAAGGAGAGGAGAGAGATAATACATCCATGTCCGAGCCGGGATTTGAACCCGGGACCTCCTCGTTGCAGTCAGACTTCTCTGATTACTACATAAGTAAGGCGGCCGGACTGAGCTTTGTTTTTGGCTGTTACTACTTGGCTGTTTTCACTGTTAACGCCTCACATGACGTTCATTTTCCTTACTGGGACGATACAGCGATTACCTATCATTACTTTCTTCCTTTTCTGGTTTTTCTGTTTTTTTTTTTTTTTTTTTTTTAATTTTTTTATCCCACGATTTATAAAAAAAAATCTTGAACCTGTGAAATGTCATGGCGCAAACCATTCGACAGTTTGTTGCTTTTCTATGAATTTTTTTAATGTGGCAAGGACTTATTTTACATCCTGTATATCTTGATTTTTGAGCTACATATTTTTTGATAGGCATCAACTACATGTTTAAGGACATACCAAAAATAGTGCTGGATCGGTTGCTCTACAAACTGAAAAATTTTGATCATTTTACTTTACCCCATATTTCCCAATGCATATAATTCTTTTAAAAAAAGATATATTCTTTAAAATATCGTTCTAAGCCTATTTTGTAAGCTGAAATAAACAATAGAGAAAAATGTAGAACACAGTACAATGTACAAAGAGAAAGGAAAAGGGCACAAGTGTAGACATTGCTTCATATTTATGCCTCAAATATGGGGTGATTATCTCTCTCTGCTGCAATTTCTATAAGGTTTAAGATATATCATTTAATGTGATATGCATTCAATTTTTCAGCCGAACAAACTATTGATGAACACCGAAATGAAGAGTTAGAGAGGTATTTCACCGAGCTGCTAGAAGATATGCGAAATCACGTGTTAAATGGATTATCAATGTTTGGCATCCCTGTATTAGATCCTTTCCGGATGGAAGAAAAATTGTTCCATGTCAATGTTCCGGAAGTGGATCTCAAAATGCGATTTCAGGTAACCACTGAACACTATATACTTGAACACATAACTAGGTTTTTTTTCGTAATTGTATGATTAAATCTGGAGATGAGATATTTTAATAGTGACCCCCCCCCTGAAATGCCATATTCTGAATCCAAGTTTAGTGAAAAAGAGCTGGAGGCCTGGCCATTTGATTTTAGTTAAAATTTAAATTCCTTTTCACATGAAGATCTTCTTTAGTTCAAAATACTTTAACTCCACCTTATTAACATTAGGTTGACGAAAGTCATGTGACTCGTGTTTACAATATCTTCTAAATAATTCTAGTCTCATATCAATTAAATCTGTGCTTGAAACCTTCAGTGCACGCCACTTGATTTACCTAATTTACTTAACACGCCCTCGTATTGGCAGTAGCTAACTCATTGGTTGAAAATTTTTTGATCATTGAAATTTTCTCTCCACGCTTGAAGCGTATTTGTTGGTTGCGCTATGACGTCATATGAAATATGTTTTTTTTTGCTGGTGCATACCGTTTAAAAACAGAGTGCGGGCACGTTTGCAGAAGAAATGCAATGACTCTGCTAATGGACGTAAGTAGGAAATTTTGATAGCAGCCGTTTACATTAGAACCACTAGTTGATCAAAATACATTACGTGTCCAAAAAAAAAAAAAAAAGTCGCATGTCTTAATATTTGGTTGGACCACCTTTTGTGCGTATTACAGCATTCATACGCCGTGGCATTGCTTCAGTGATCTTTTGTAGAGTATCCGTTTTTATTTTTGCCCACAATTCCATCAAGAAGGGTTCTAAACGTTCGATAGATGAAGCAAGTGTGGTGTGTGATCTTAAATCCTTTTCGAGACGTCCCACAGATTCTCGATTGGATTGAGGTCTGGACTTTGTGGTGGCCAAATCATGTGTTGAAATGATGCATCGTGCTCATCGAACCAAGATTTAAGAATTGTAGCTTGGTGTACTCGGGCGTTATCGTCTTGGAATACACCACTGATAATAAAAGTCTAAAATAAAAGTCTATAGATGGCACAACATGATCATCCAAGATGTTAAGATACTGTGCAAACTTCATTTGGTTGGTGCACAATGCAGCCGAGTCTAGTCCAGACGAACAGAAACAACCCCAGATCATACTGTCTCCGAAAGAGTGCACAGTGGGAACGAGGTATGTAGGGTCCATTGCTTCGTGTGGCTCTCTTCGAACCCTGACGCGTCCATCATTTTGAAAGAGCCTAAATCTTGACTCATCGGACCGCATGACCTTTCCTCAATCATTAACAGTTCAATTTTTATGATCTTATTGCAACACAGCTTCTCAGTTCCGATTTTTGAAGTTCTCGTCTCATTGTGCTCTTTGAAATTGTTTTACTTCTCTCGTTGAAGAGTGCTGTGAGTTGAATGGTCGGTTCCTTGCGATTTTTCTTCACTAATCGCTTTAGAGAACACCGATGACGTTCGTCCAGAATGGATTTACGACCATAAAGATGTCGCGCACATGTAGCTTCTCCGCCATCTTCCCACCTTTTAATAATACATTGAACAGTTCGCAATCCTATACCACTAATTTCAACTATGTTTTTGCATTTTGTCTCACTTTGGTACAGGTCAACAATTTGCCTCTTTTTGAACTCTGTTACATCACTTCCGCGAACATAACTACCGAATCCAGCCACGCTTACTTCGAACTAAACAGTCTTCTAGTGCAACGCCCGCATTTGAAGCTTGCATCGAGCAAAGATTTATGCAAATATCTGTAATACTCATCGAATCACCTTCTTCCGAAATTGGAACGTTTAAAATTCGACCTCGATTTTTTTTGGACACTTAGTGTACATCCTCTAAGCTTTACATCTGGTAAGAGTTGGGTCTAAATTCGACCTTTGATGATCCTTTTGTTGGGAATTTTCTTTTCGCGGTTTTAAAGTGCTTGCTATGATTCGACTCTTTGGTCAATGTGAAAGGATTCTACTAAAAGCTGTACAGAATAACTCAGTTACAGCATTCATATTGCAGTTTTGCTTTTCCTTTAAGCTCCTCATTCTAGAATAACCATAACCGTGAAAGAGGCAAAAAACTTAATTTGAACAGAGAGTATATCCTCGCGCTGGAAGCAAAAAATATTCCAGTATGCCATCGAGACGTCCGCAAAGTTGGTACATTATTTCTCCGAAAAAGTGCAGATAAAAACTCGTAGGTATTATCTTAGATGAAGTTACGCCTATATGAGGTTTCTTTCCTGCGTCTCAGTTATGGCTATTCCCTATTCCAGACAGATGAGCTCAAAATAAGAGCGAGACTGAAGTTTTTGGATGTTGTGACTGATCTGTTTGGCATTTGCTTTATCTCTGGCTCTTGGCGATAATTTGTACTTTTATAAACTACTAACATTGATATTTTCTTTCAGCTTGAAGTATATCACTTATCTCGTTTTGAAATAAAACGTCTCAAAGTAATCGAAGCCAAAGAAGCACCCTTGAAAATGTATACCTTGCAATTGGAGTTGCTGTTTTCAAAGATCGGTGCCTTAGGTTTTCTGGATCTGAATGGAACCTTAAAGAGCTTAAATGGAGTACCTCTTCAAATTGTTGGCAACTATAATTTAACCGTTAACTCATTAGAATGTAATCTTTCTTCTACGTTTGGTATTATCGACGACGCTCTCCAGATAGCCGATTTACAAGTCGATGCTGATTATGAAAATTTGGACATTGATTTGAAGACTGCTGACGGTCCCGCATCAGGATCTTTTATACTGATTATATTTAAAGAGTATGAAAGAAAGTTGTTCGATTATGTGAAAGATCAATATTTAAAACATCACCTTGACGAGTTTCGGAAAACACTAAACGATATTTTGAAATTGCCTGTTACTAAAGTTTTTGAAGATTTTCTTCATTTAATAATGCAGTTGCACTTTAGTTAAGTAGCTTGGATAGTTTACGTTGAGTTTATCTGTAGTGTATGTAATAAATTCTGGGAATTAGTCAATGTTATGCCTCTGATAGTTGTAACTGTAAATAAATGAACAAATTTCTTGAAGCAACAGCTGCTTAAACTTTACGTTCTTTTGTTGTTTGTTTCTCTGTTTTAGGTGTAATTGATCAAAAGCTTGAGCTACATGAAGTACATTCATCCCTCGAACACTTTATAGACAGGATCGTTTATAATTATCTCTGGAAAGCGGTATAGTGAAAACAAGATGACGAATGTGATAAAAAGCAGTGTTTGAAAGAATCTCTTTATAGTAAATAAAAAGAAGGTTTCAAAGAAATTCTGGAAGGAAGTCTGTGGCGGACGTGCGTCCAGGAGACCCCATAGCACCACCTGGGGTTTTATTTTTTAAAATTCAAATTAGTTTTTTTTTTGTGATTAATTTTTTATCTCAAATTTTGCTTAAATAGCATATTAAAAGGGTGAAAAATTACTTGCACACATTAATATTATATATCGTTGGTAAGGGTAGAATTTTCCGTGTTCTACACAATTTGATTCAATGCTCTAACTTAAATACGGCGGGAGTTATTTACGTTTTTAGCTCGAACATTTTTAGGCTTAGTTAAAATTTAGGCAGGACTTTTCTCAATGAATCGATCAGTAAAAAGCGAAGGAATCGTCCTACAGTTTTCTTTTTGACACCAAGACATTATTACTTCATTATACATTATAGGGGGCAAGGGTATCAAGTACAATTTATGCCCAGTGTCTTCAAAAGTGATTATCGGGCCCTGCCGATGCATGTATGAATTCTTAATTCTTTTACAGTTAACGATAGCGTGCAGTCCAAATTATCTACCAAAAGTTTTACCACGTCCAAACTCACCACTCGCGAAATTGACTTTTCAGCAGGTCTAGACCAGCAATTACTGCTGACAATCTGCCCCAAAGTCGCGTAAAAGATTGCACTTAAAATCCAAATTTGGTCTTTAGCCCCAAGATCCCGTTCCACCCCACTGACTAATCTGCTCTCCGAGGGTTTGAAAGGGACGGAGGGGACAGACGGACATAATTGATGATCCCTCAGTGTCACATCCCAGTCACCGACAATATGCACT
Source organism: Uloborus diversus (assembly GCF_026930045.1). Taxonomy (NCBI): domain Eukaryota; kingdom Metazoa; phylum Arthropoda; class Arachnida; order Araneae; family Uloboridae; genus Uloborus; species Uloborus diversus. Next base: position 58,142,362 of record NC_072738.1, read on the forward strand.
CTTAATCAACCCTCAGAATTCTTGACTTCCGTGCTCTTTTCCCCCAATTTGGCCACGCTTTCCCCCACCCCAAGACTTTGAGCTATACCCCAGTTCATTAACTAATGAGAGGAGACTGTTGTGCCATCGGCGCTATTTCCCTATCCTCAGAATATCTTTCCCCTCTGCAGAGGGAAAATTGGAAGAGGAGGAGTGACTTCATTTAAAATGGTTTTAAAATGGTGGAATTCCTTCAAATAGATTACTCATTAAATTACGCTCTGAAATGGTTGTTTCCAAAAGGCTTCATCTTCGAAGAATTCTTTCTTGTTGATGACTGATTGAAAAGGTGGGAAGGAGGGAGGGTTCGTGTGTGTATATCGTTCATAGAAAAGAGAAGTTCGTGTTTGAATTTCTTCATTTCAAAGAGTTCCCAACATGTTGCGCAGAAATGATCTGATCATTAAGGGAGTTTCAATTTGCCCCGGGATGAATGAAGAATTCTGAAGATAGCTTTGGATGTATCAACATTCTGTAATTGTAAGCCGGAAGAAAAGGGAAGTTTTGGGGGTATGTGAGAAAACTGCTCTAATAAACAACTGGCTTTGCTTTTGCTCATTACCTGAGATAAAAGGAAAGTGAGGCTTTTCTCTTTGAACATTATGCTTCCAAAAATTTTGTTGAATTAAGAACTTGCAATTAAATTAAAGCTGAGAATCACTGAACTTTGTTTAGCATTGCTGGTTAATGAAACTAGTTCAAGAATATATGATATTTTGTCACGAACTCTCAAAAATATATTACTTTCATAACTAGGGCTCGATAAAATTGTGAAATCTTAGAAACTAGGAATATTTTTAGACTCCGGACAAATTATTTTCTCTTAGAGTTTATAGGAAATTTCAGTGGGACATGGTTTGTCAACTCATCATTTTTTTTTCATTTCTTTTTTTTCTTTCTTTACTCTTCTTTTTTCTTTTCTGGTGAACTACTTAATCCTTTAATAAGAGGAATAAGTACACAAAATGAAACAAAATGAAACTTAAACAGATAAAAAAATTTTTTTACATTTTCACATTTTCCGAAGGACACATATCTTCTAAAATTTCAAACACTGAAAAAAAAAAAAAACTTTAAAGTAATTTTTCTTGTTTGGTTTAGAATGCTTAAAAGAGGGATACTCTACAGATCGGGAAAAAAATCGGTCCTCAGAGATTGTTTCCCCTCCTATCTGAAATTCAAAAAAGTAATAACAACGTTAATTTTGAGATTAAATCACATTATTTTCTAAGATTTTTCTTAAATTTTTAATTACATACGCCTAATTATTAAAATACATTTATTTATGTTTGAATTAAAAATTTTTTTTCGTAACAGTTTTCTAATTCCAAGTAAAGTTTTACTTATTATTATTTCGTACTGGAAAAGGAAAAGAAAACCTCATCGAACCACAAAATTTTTCCACAAGTTTTTAAGTCTGTGTACTGAACAGTACAAACCACTAAATTAAAGTTCCTATGAGATTAAAAGGTCAAGTCACTAATAAATGCAGTAGTTCGATTCATCAAAAGCAAGTCACTGTGACATGACGACATTAAAAATTAAACTCACTGTAAACGTTTAAGAATGCGATACATCGAAAAAAGTTCAAAAATACAACGAGCCAAATATTCAAGAACGCAAAGCAGATTTAAAAATTGATAAATACAAATCGGCATTACAAGTCATCGTAATACGGTGGTGGTAAAAAAAAGGTTGCATCACCCGCGCCGCAAAGGATAGGAATATCATCCCGACTGCATTCAACACACAGTCAAGCATCCCGTATCCCAGATGATTTGGGAAGTATTTCTGATCAAGGAGTTGGTGGGCTTCACTTTGTGCAAGGAACAGTAAACGCTCAGGTGTATATTGGCATTTTGGAGGAGAAATTGCTTCCTATACTATCATCCGAGATCAGTTTACTTCAGTTCCAAACGTCATTTTCCAGGATGATTCTGCTCCGTGCCATAGGGTAGAACTGGTAATAACAATTTAAAATCCTTTATTCTGCCATTAGACTTAAATTGACATGGGGTTCAGTAATTTTTTTTTTCTCTAAACTCACACACAGGTTCAGAAATGGAATAATGAGCATGGGGTCAGCAGTTTGACTTGCCCGGGAACAGCCCTGATCTACGTAAACAATTATCGGACTCCTGCCGTTAAATGTTCATTTAATAAGTTTTGCAGAATTTCACATACATTCATCGTTAATCGGTCGACCAAAACTTCTCACATAATCCCATTGTTGAGAAAATGCGAGGGTGAGGCAATTTTTTTTACCAGCACTGTAAGTATAAGTTCAAGAATTCAAGTCAGTATAAGGACTTGAAGAATATAAGTCAATCAATAGTTGAGGCAAACCAAACCGGGAGCATTGTGAAAGAAACACAGATCCTAATCACAGCATTATGACGCTGCCAGGTTACATTTGCACCGTACTATAGTAAATTCCAGGGTCGTTTAAAGAATTTTTGTCGTTTGAGTTGAAAATGCCACCTAGCTTCTACAGTTGAATAGAGTTATCGAAACAAAAGTTGTTGAATCATAGGGTTGTTGCCACTTAAAATTTCAATACTTGAATAATTCTTCAGTTTTTCTACAGGTTCCATCCCATTAAAAAAATAAATTTCGCAGAAGCCTGAAAAATCTCCGCAGATATCTTGCAGGATTTTTAAAGGCATCACATGACCCTTTCCTGCAAAATTGACGAGTTTTGATCCGAATAAGCGTCATTTGAGGGATATATCTGCCGAAAATTGGCAGATTTCTGCAAAATTGTTGACACCTGCAAAAAATCTGCAGAATCACTCAGTGCTGCAGCATTTGTGTATTGTAGAAGTCGGACTTCACACCAAATTACGGAACAGTTGGAAAAATGAAGCTGCGCACCGCAATTTGCTAGCCTAGCTGGCACACGACAACAACAACAACACCACTCAGTTTTTGAAACTTGAAACAAATCGTGACAACTTTATAATGGGACCTGTTTTACTTATACAACCTTATAGTACTATTGTATTTGAATGCTTTAACCAACATTTTGAAATAATAATTTATGAAAAAATTCAATTAGGATAGATCCATTCCCCATCCATTTTTTCCATTCATTTTTATCTATCTGGCTTTGGTTATTTTTAACTTTTTTTGTCATTGTTGACATTCCCTCCCCACCCCCCTTTTCTTTTATTTATCTTTATTTTTCCTTTTGCAAAAATTTTGTTTTTGTTATTTCATTCCTTGTTTTTTCTTCTATTCACCTGTTCCTTTCTTGCGGTTTACGGTCATTGACATTTTCTTTTTGTTTAAGCTTTGTCTTAATCTTTGTCCAATTGAATTCTTTCTATCGGCTTTCTGTACCTCAGAGAGAGCTCTAGGCCTTTGTTTGCATTATTGTTGGTTCCTTATCGGTTTATAATTTTCTCATTCGTGTTTGCCTAACCCGCTATTTTTGTCTTTTAAGCTGTATGCTTATCTGCTCTTGGTTTTTGTCGAATGTCTTTTCATCCATGAGCTCATTACTTTTTGCATTGAAAAAGGCGTTCCCTGTAACGCCGAAACACGTGTCTGCAGTAATCTGCGAATTTGTGCTTTTCTGACGTTGTTATTTCTTACTTTAGATCTACCTAAGTCGGATCTGCGACCAAAGCCTTCCATTTATAATATTTAGTATTTGAGTCTTGTTTATTAAATTTGTGCTAATTTTTTTTTATAGTTAATATCTGTACCTCAGAGCCAGAAGGACGTAAATAACATTATTCAGGCTCATGCAAAGATGGGACGCGCTTTCTTTTAAATTGAAAAGGATTTTTTTTTAAAAGAATTACGTTCACATGGCTTCGAAATAGACTTCTACAATCTACATACTGGAATTTTTGGACTTGCGTCAGTCTGACTCTGAGAACAAATATTTAGGTTTCTATAGTTTCAATCCCATGTGTAGCAAATTAGTACCAATATTACAACAGATGCATAGATGAAGTATTAAAAATTTAAAAATACAACGAACATGGAACACGATAAACTGCTAATGTTAATTCAAAAATTTATTTGCACATACACAAACGCATAGGAGCCAGCTATGACAATCTCGGAAAATGGTTGAGGGGGCAGTGCTTTTGTCGTCTAATAATGACAGCGTTGGCGCTTTTGGCGTTAGTTCGTGATCGAGTCATTTATTTGGTGTTTCTTGAGTACACTTAATTACAGGTTTTAACGATGATTTTAATTTTCAAACAATAGCACATAATGAGAAAAAGGTTTTTTTACATATAAATATTTAAAATTAATAGTAAAGTTTAATATAATTTTTGTCTCTTATACCCTCTTAGACATTTGCATAGTCTCACCTATTTGTAAAAATGAACCTGGTAGGTTCCGAAATATAAGTAAACAGGTTTGAATTCACGTCCACAACAATTGCAAAAACATCGTTCTGAATAGAAAATCTCTAAAAAATCAGTACAAATAATTGAAACGAATTCAAGAATTCGTTTCACTTAGCTTTAGTGAATTACGATATGAATCCAAGATTGAAACTTCAATTATTATGAATTATTTATTGACGTGCAAATCATACACACAAAATTCAAAACATTCAAGTTTGACTCAACAAGAATGCACTCGCAATTTGTATGCTAAAAATATCCATTTTAACTTAATTAAAAAAAAGAAAAGAGAAGAAGCAAGTTTGCATTTAAAAGAGATTAATTGCATTTCCTGCAAACCGTTTCCAAAATGGTATATTTATTAAAATTTATGACATTGCTGGCAAATGTTTTCATCAATATGTTCGTGCCCGCAGCGCAAAAAAAAGGAAAATAATCTAATTTCAAAAAGTTAATAGTTCATTATTTGGAGTGAACATTCAAACTTCTGGAATTTAACTTAAATTTTCCTGACAGAACTGATAAATTATTGCGCAGTCATAATCATATTTCATTTCGCTGAGATAAGTTTAGTTGTTTTTAAAAAGGGGGAAAACTTTTCGTCTGCATGCATTTTCCTTATTTATAATCCTTATTCAGACGTGATTATAACTTTTTAGATTTTATTTTGGATCAAATAAGTTATCAATAAAAAAACAATTAAAATAAATTAAACATTTTTAGTTTTATTTACCTTAATAATTATATTTTTTGCTAATTTTAAAGTAGATGATTTGATAACTAGAGAGCATCCGACACCTTCTGACAAATGGTTCTTATTAAATCGGAGGAAATGGTTCTTATTAAATCGGAGGAATATCCAAATTCGCTGAGATCGCTAACACTATATCCTATCATTGTTATAGAGTAAAGAATTTTAAAAGGGAGGACGCGCCTATGGTGAGAAGAAGATGAAATCGAAGCCGGAATTAGGGGATACATCGGTGTGAAATTAAGCGGAACTACACTGTAAAAACGATTCAAAAAAGTTCCTGGAAAATAATAGGCAGCTGATGTGTCCAATTTCTGCCAGTAACATATCTCACAAAAGCCAGGAACGTTTTCCGATAAAATTCAGTAACCTTCCTGAAAAATCCAGAAATCTTCCCATTTAAAGCCAGTCGTGTCTCCGAAACTTCAGAGTAATCTTAGGTAGTGATAATATAACAGCTTGGTACCTTAAAGATGAATCAAGACAGTTGCTAAAGCAGTAGTGCAAAACTGGCCAAAGCTAAGCCAGAATTGCAAGTATTAAGCATCTCGCTTGATTGCAATTCCTGCTAAGCTACTTAGTATACTTATTTGCTCCTTTTGGGAGTTCAATCTGCATGGACGAACCGTAATCGAACGGAAGCCAATACACCTTATAAATACTCTTAGTTTTTCTTTAAACTAGAAGCTAAAAATATTTTTTACAACAGAGCGGTATCTGCATTTGGACAACTTGTAGCAATTCAGGAAACTTTTTGACAATGATACTTGATATTTCCAGGAAGTGGATAAAAACCATTGAAATCCCTAAACGTTATACGGAAACACTCAGGAATGTTTCGAAGTTCTTTACAGTGTATGATAACGTTGTCGATTCGCGAGATTGGATGTCACCAATCTCAACGAAGATGAGACTCGTTCGATAAGCGAACGAATAAAAGAGCTGACAGATTGGTTTCCATTTTTATGATTCGAATATAATAAACGAGCTTCATAAACATGCAATAACGTCTATGTTCAAATTAGCAAACAAATGAGACTCGATAATGCAGTGGCGTGCCTTGCTTGGGTAGCACCGGGGCCGGTAATTTGTGGTGTCACCCCCCCCCCCCCTCTTCCCCCCTACAAACGCAAAACAAAAAGCTTTAATGTCCTTAGAAATTCTTAGTGAGCTAATGCACAAAAGATCATTCTATTACGTGAGGTGGCAGTGAGGGGCGTCTGGAAAATGACCCACAACACATAATTTTCGCAGCTTCACTGCTTGGTGCCACTCACATTAAGCATTGGATTTCAATAAATGCAAAAAGTTTGGAGTCAACCTGGAACTTACTCTGTTACACAATAATTGTCACCAAACTACAAGATATTTTCCTTTGTTTTTAAATTCTTTTAGCACTCACTTCAACGACCTTTTTTTTTTTTTTTTTTTGTAAAATACAATATTTACTTGGAGAAAACATTCAAGAAATACAAAACTTAAAAAAAAGAAAATAATAATAAGTAGTAGACAACCAAGTTATAAAGACAATGCAATCAGAAGAAAATGCACGAACGTTAGACATTCTCAAATATTGTGTTTAGTCGTTTAGTTACTTGACGAAAACATTAACACTAATTTTTAACTCTTTTCAAAACCCATGCCAATTTCAACTTTCACAAGCAATCCCGTATTGAACAAAAGCTCTTTTACGCTGTAAAATACGAAACTTTTTTTTTTTTTTTTTTTGAATGTTGCGTCTTGGTTAATTTTAACTCTTAATTCATGACCACACTTAAAACTTGACTTTCCATGCAAAAAAATACTCTACAATGCACGTGGAATGAAAAAAAAAATGGACCCAATTAACTCGTGAGAAGTTAAAGTAAACTGCCATCCTCTTCAACCTTCCAGAACACCGTCTCTGTGTGTCTCAGCAGACGACAAGCACGCTTGCGAACATTTTCTGGCCAATCAAAACTTATTTTCTCCCCATCCTTCCCTCTGCCTCATCTTTCATAGCAGTTATACTTTTTTCCTTCGTCGCCATTTCTTTTTTTCTGTTTACTGCTCAAGTGGCGGGGGTCAAAAGTCAAATAGGTTTCGTAAAATACGGGAACTTGAGTGCCCTGCGCTGTCAGAATTGTCATCAAGTAAACACCTTTCATTTCTTGTTTCTTTTTTAATTTATTTCGAATAGTGCTTTATTTTTCTTTTTTAAACAAGCGGTTTTGTTTGGTACTGCGTAAATTTAGCCACATCCTGCAGTTTTATGAATTGCTCTCGATTTACTACGAGTACCCGCTCAGTTTTTTTTTTTTTTTTTTTTTTTTTTTCCACGATTTATTTAAATTGCAGGTTCAACTTTTTTTTTTGCAAAATTACTTTCTGTCCATGAATTACTCAAGGGCATGCGGTGAATGTGCACGCAGTGTACAAAAACGCATATATTAAACATGTTGAAGACTTAAGGGGTCTAAAGGTAAAAATCTTCATTTTTTTCGGAAAATTAATGTGTTTTGCATACTTTAATTCTAAGCAATTCGATAGCTTAGTCTTTACACCATACACAAAACATTTTTTCGAGTTATCGAAAAGAAAAAAAAGAAGAAAAAAAAAAAAAAACGTTAGCTATCCCTTGATCCCCAGTGAGATTATGCAATAGCAGCTGTATATTTTCATAAAACTTTTCATGTATATTTGCTTGCCTATTTTTATGGTTTGAACCTAAGTTGTACATTAAAATGAAGCTTATTCTTCTTAAATATATTTTCTCACAAAATTTTGCTAAAGTCTGATATTTATTTTTTAAATTTCAAAAACAAAATGAATTACTTTTTCTTTAATTTTAATTTAGATTCATGTCCCGAAGAAAGTACATAACAATACTTTAAAATTAATACCAGAATTTTACATGCATTTTACAGTATGAGAGTGCGCGTGCTGTTACATGTTATTTTTAAACTTGAGAAAAAAGTAATTTTAATATTATTTTTCCTACAATGAAATTGACTGTTTAAGTGTATGTTCTGTTATGTATTGGTTCTGAGGCTTTTAGTTTTCATTTAAAACTAAGTTATAATCATATATAGCTTGTATAGAAATGTAGTGACAAGCTTTTAAATGATGGGTCTTGTCGTGGCGTTACGTTAACGTTTTAAGTTCTTAGATCCCATAAAAATTTTTGGGAATTAACCATTTTTTCTTCTGTCAATATGTCAGAAGAAAGTAGAAAGCAGTAAAGAAGTTTTTTTTTTTTTTTTTACTGAGCAAGGCGTAGTTTATTGTTTAGAAAAGAATGGAGCGGGACAAGCGGATGGCAAGGGAAGGGTAAGGTGAATTGTCACACTTTGCGACAAAAACGGGGAGGAATTTAAGCACGATGAAAGCAAAATATGCCGTCATGTGTAAAAAGTCCGTACTCCAAAAAAAAAAAAAAAGTGCTTCAGTTTATTCAGGAATTTATAATGCCTAAAAGTTGTTTTGATTTTATTCGTCATCATTGTTATTTTAATTTTGACCCCGGATACTTGCTAAAACCATTAATATTTAGATTAACCGGATAAAAAGAAAATGGCTAATTGAAACAGAACAAGCATTTGCTGATGAGAGTAAAGTAGGTGCTATTTGTCGGAGAGAACAAAAAACAACTCAATAATTCCATATGGGTCAGTTTAATATTACCTTCAAATATTCCGAGCATGCTTTGAAATGAGTTTTAAACAAAATAGATTTCCTGAAAGAATTCAAAAGTAATATATTGGACGTCTTTTGAACTCATAAAAAAAGCAAAAATCATTTTTGAAAGATAAATGAATAAATAAATAGATGAATAAAGAATGCACTTGATTCACAAGGGCATTTTGAAACAAATAGATGTTAAAATGTATTTTCTGGTAATTTTATCCAGAGAAGGTTCAATAAAATGTAAATTACACATCAAAATAAAAAATAATAATAATAAATTCACTTATGAAAAACTATTAAAATACTTAAATATGACAAAATTTTCCCAAAAAAAAAACTTTTTTAAAAATTCGAAAAGTTTTGTCAATTTGCTTAGACATATAAAAGCTAGTAAATACTACGAAGTACTTGTAAATAAGCTTGATGGTTTTTCTTTAAATATACTCTCACTTCATCATTTCGGAGCAATTTAACTTACAGCAAAGTATAAGAAGAAATAAACACATTTCTGTTTTAAGCTTCTGTTCGATTCTTCCGTTTATCATCGGCAGAGCTCCCTCTGTTCTTTCGTTCAAATACTCAGTTCGATTTTTCTTTCAACTAAAAGAAACACAGAAATCGTAATAGAAGTAATAACAGGACTTTGTTTATTCTGACAATAACTATTAAAATAAATCTGGCAAAATATTTTTAAAAAAATGTTCCAAAAAAGTTATGTTGATTTGCTTAGATTGTAAAATAAAAAAATTTAATAAATTTTCCCTGAAATATACACTTGCTTCACTACTTCGAAGCAATTTAAATTACAGCTAAGTATGAAAGGAAATAAACAGACTTTCGTTTAAATCCACAGTTCGATTTATCCTTCAACTAAAAGAAACACAGATATCATAAAAATAATAACAGTACCTCATTTATTTTGAAAAAAAAACTGGTAAAAAAAATCTGGCAACATAAATAAACTTTTATTTTTTAAGTTCCAAAAGTTTTGTTGATTTACTTAGACTGTAAAATAAATTAGCTAAATAAATTTTCTCTTAAACATACACTCGCTTCATCATTTCAAAGCAATTTAAATTACAGCTAAGTATGACAAGAAATAAACACACTTTCGTTTAAATCTTCTGTTCGATTCTTCCGTTTATCTTTGGCGGAGCTCCCTCTGTAATTAGATCTCCACAATAGAATTACCTCTCGTTAAGGGGTAGACAAGAAAGAGGTGGGGCTTCCGTGACTCCCCTTTTCATGCTGTTCTTAAAGAACTGTTCGACAAATTCTCGGCATTCGATTTAGCTTTTCTGCGGATGCTGCGTGTTATATTGTAAAGTCTGGGAAAATGTCGTTTTGAATAAAAGTCACAGTAGATGAGAGAGGAGAATTAATGGCGATGAACATTTGAATTACTTTCGCATGAATAAATGAAAAGTTAATTTCGGTTTTGTTTTTACGTTTGTAAATCTTCAGTGCAGGTATATTGTACTGTTTCAGAGAAGCAGCATACAATGAAACCTCAGTGCCATGAAGAATTTTAGGATAAAAAAAATGGCTAACTCAACAAGCGGTATTCTAAAAAATGTTTTTGTGTTCTGACGAAACTATTTAAGCAAAGATTTAGAAAAAAGCAAAGAAATTATAAAGTCAAGCAGAGAGTTAGAAAAACAAGAGCAATTGAACAATAGATTATTCAAATGGCGATTTACTTTTATACAAATGTTTCATTTGATTATTCTCCTTTGTTGGTTTTTGTTTCGTGCTAAGATTTCAGTAAATATATACGGGGAATTAATCATGAACTTCTGTAAGCAAAATATGTAGCTGTGAGACTACGATTTCTATAACTGAACAAGACAAAAGGCGAATCACAAAATATTATTAGAATATTATTTTAAATACAGGTTTTTCCCAATAAGAAGTTATTTCTAAAAAAAGAGCTCGCGTAGTCTTAGACAGACTGAAAAATGTACTGCAAAATATTACTAGCTTTCCAGATGACTCTTTGCCGATATTTAAACTTTCCAATGGTGTTCCTAGCATGGGTGTCACCCGGCGCATTAATTTGTGGCGTCACACCATCCCCCCTCCCGTCAAAAAGAAACAAAAAATACTTCTAATGTTTTATGTAAGCATGAAATTTGTTCAGTTTTTGGAAACACTTTACTTTCATTTCTGTTGGATAACGAAAGTTAAATTAAACAAAAAATATAACTAACAAATTATTAATTCCAATTTAATAAACTAATTCTAAGAATTTCTCATGGAATCCGTACAGGAATTCATGTACAGAGGAATAAAGGAAGTATTGTAGATTAGAAGTAGTGCAACAATGGCGCAGAATAGCCTATTATGGTCCTTGAGCCATCAAAACCAATACAACCATGTGGTCACTTTACATGATTCTTTCTACAATATTATGTAGTGACCTTACGCATAAATGTCAGATGGATGATCTGATAAAAACTTCTATAAGAAAACATTGATTTGAAAGTATTTTAATTTACACTGCCGCATATTTGCATTTCAAAATATTTCCTTTGAATTCAGCACTTGAAATATTAATTTAAATTTTCGCCAGAAAGAACTAATATTTTCATAAATGCGAAGAATTCAAAAATAATAATACTTTTTCGAACTAAACTTAAGTATTTAAAAATATTCCAACTTTCTTTTATGGTAAAATATTACGCTTGAAGGGAAAAAAATCGGATCTGTAGAAAATAAAATTATTCTTCATCTATCAACTCTAAGAACTGTCGGGTTCAAGTTAATTTTATGGCATATATATGTATAAAAACAAGAGGGAAAAAATCTTTCTGAAAGCTCATTTTAGAATTTTTTTTCATCCCAAATCCCACCATCCGCTCATTTCAAATAAAACAAAAACGCAAACAAATAAATAATTGAATGAAGAAGAAGGAACTTCAATCCTCAACTCAACTCGGCATCTTACGGCTGTTTGATTCGTCTGCAATGGCGGTTTATTCAAGAAGTTTATTTGATTTTCGTTCTCTCGTTTCTAACCAAGCAAAAAGTTTTTGTACTCTTTTCTCGTTTCTTACGCTTTCAAGGCATTTAAAAAGTTTGCTTTTTTTATGTACATTTTTTTTTTTTTTTTTTTTGAAGGAGAAAGAGCCACCCAAATGAAACTGAAATATTAGATTTGAAAACATTAAGTCGACTCTTTTCTAACAGTACTTAAAGTTCTTTTCGAACAGATTTCGCAATTTCTTTGGCATTGCTTTTTACTAATTCGGCTAGCAGAACTTACTGTCCGTTAAAAAGGAAAAATAAAGTTCTTCAAAGCACTATCGATTTTCAGAATGACTTTAAACGTACTGCACACCAGAAAGTCAGTTTAAAACGTAAGTACTAATCGTGGAAAAAAAATCTTAGTTGTAAGACAGTTTAATTTAAGTTCCTGCTTCGTCCACTTAAGCTTGGCATTATTAAATTTTAGGTTTTTTACGGGAACTTTCAAGATATTTTTTACCATGTGCATATACGCCTCACAATGGCGTAGTCAAGGGGTGGTCTTAGGTCCAGACTCCTCCCTTTAAGCATTAACTAAAACACATATTTTGAACATTATAATTATTTTTTTTTCTTTATTTAGTTCATTTTATCCGCTTGGAGCAATATTTTCACAATCCAAGCAATTTTACGTAAGTAGTAACACTATTCATGTAAATTTACATCCTTTCTCAAGAATTCGGAGGTATTTGCAGAATCTCTAAGAACCATTAGGGTAAATGTTAAACATTTGGACTTGGGATTAAACGATTCTATTGGAGGGTGAGATTTACGATTCTACTATACGGGTGAAAAAAGCTGCTTTTTTATGTAATTTTCCCCCTTCTGAGTCTTTGACTATCAGTAAAGTGCTGGAACTATTTGATCAATGCACTGGTAAGTAGTGATTTTCTTTTCAAAAACTCTTTGAACTAAACAATGAAAAGAGATTCATTTTAAAAACTTATAATTTAGAATGAATCACTTTTCTGTTTCCGGATATACTGAATAGAAAAAAAATCGAGTCTAAAATACAACGTACCTTTAAATAAGGTAATTCTTTTTTAGTATACAAGTTTTCAAGTGAGAAATGGAAGGGATTTACGATTCACTTCCTTAGAACGTATTGTAGATTTAATCTAGCTCCGTGTAAACAAAACAGTGCACCCTCTTTTAAGATCAGGCCTTTTCTTATTGGAGCAGGAGTATACATAATGCACAATTCCAAGTTAATTGTGAAGTTCCATCCTCACCTGACTACATTCCAAACACATTATCGACTGTCCGCGTAAAAAATATCCGGATGAGTTTTTATTCTAGTCGTATGTCTTCGATAGGCATTGTTAAGCTACTATGAAGTTTCGCTGCAACGTCTTTTCGATAACCCTCCCCAGCAATTGCTCTGTTATTTCCAATGTGTTGTGTCGTGTCTGTGCCATCCAGTACCTCTTTTCAGCTTGTTTAAACCTAACCGCCAGCAGGTTGACGTAGTAATTAAGCCTTGGCCTCTTGCACCCATGATCGCGGGTTCAAACCTGGCTCCGGTCGGTACATTTTCAAAATGCCGTAATTAGTTAGTGTCCATGTGTCCTGATTAAAAAGAACCCTTGCAGGCTTTTTAGTTTTCATTCTCTTGTCTAAATCAAATCCTTGCGAAATTTCGCAGTGTGAGAGCCCTGGTGTCCCCATATGGAGGGATGCTGGGAATCAAAAATATCGTAGCAGTGGCTTCCGTTGATATTGGGTCCAGGTTTGTCGGAGAACTAGGACGCCAGTCCTATTAGAAACAAATAAAATACACATACTTTCAACATACTTTAAATACAAGGGCATATCAAAAAATATTAGCGCTTATTTTTTATTTGCCAAAAACAGGTACATACAAGAATTAACAAATATAACTAGTATACTACGGACCTCAAATAATTTCTCCACATAGTCACCACACTGGTTCAGACATTTATCCCACAGTAGCACTAAATTAGAGATCTCCCTGTGGAAGAATTCTTCCGGCTGCCTGTAGAACCACCGCCGGACTGCGTTCTTGGCTTCTTCGTCACATGTGGATCCCTGTCCTGCCAGAAACTACTTCAGTGGACCAAAACCATGAAAATCACCATGGGCAAGGTCTGGACTGTAAGGTGAGTGCTCCAGATTCTCTCAGTGAAATGACTGAAGCTTGACGACGGTCTGGACTGCAACATGTGGCCTTGCATTGTCGTGGAGGATAACCACGTTTCAGTAAGAGGAACGTGGTTCAAAGAGAAACACTTTTCCCTGTACTTGGAGTGCATTTCCTTGTGAATTGATATGGACATGTGTCCCTTGCGCCATAGAAAATGAATAACACATCGCTGCTTATAAGCTGTGAGCGTCTGAAAAAACAACGGCCATCTTAAATGCCTGATAACAGCATTGCTCATCGGAGCAAAAGGCAGATACAGCTGGTACGGGTAAAAGAATGTTCAGTTGGGAATGTATATGTTTTCTTTGTATTCCCAGCCGTATTTTGGCTATAAAAAAAAAGGCGCAAAGACTTTTTGATTCTCCCTCATAAATATGTTAGTATTGAAGACGTCTGATTGTTGCTAAAGTACTTTTATCCCACTACAGTTAATCTTTAAACTGAGAGCTAAAAATATTTTTTACAACGGAAAGAAGTCTGCCTTTAAGCAACTTGTAGCAATTCAGCAAACTTTTAGACAATCATACTTGATATTTCCAGGAAGTAGATACAAACCATTGAAATCCTGAAACGTTACACGGAAATACTTAGTAACGTTTCGGAATTTTTTTACAGTGTTATCTTCCTGAGCAAGTCAAAAGTCTACCCAATAAAAGCCACTCATGTTTATGAGATAAACCAGGAACCTTTAGAGAAGAATTAGATTTGTTTATAATAATAGCTTGGCACATAAGTCTCGGCCACGGAGAGATGTCGGATGACCCTGAAGTGGAAACATTTGTATCATTTGTAGGTTGTTTATTCTTATTTAGAAATAGATATGATCAGCGAGAGCGCACCTCTTACAACTCGGCGCTTTCTAACTGCTTCAACCTAATACGTACGATACAATTGATGTTTCCTTTTCAAGGTCATACGCATTTTCTCCGTGGTTAAACTTTAACTGATTTACCAGGAATGTTCCTAAAATAAAAGTGGCCTTCACTGAGGAAGAATTGCAAGAAACCACTGATTAGGTTATCGCTTGCATTTACGCACTTGTTTACGGTCCAGTTAATGTGAAAGGACCGCAAGTAAGATGAAGTCGAAACACATCGTAAAGAACCTGAATCTATTTTCACACTGGAGCTAAAAAAAAAAAATCTGCATTCATGAAACTTGTAGCGATTTAGAATTTTGTTCCTGAAAAATACTTGTTTTTCACGGGAACCTGGTGGTAACCGGTGAAATCCCGGATCGTTTATCGGAAATAATTCGTGATGTTTTGGAATTTTCCGACAGTGTACAGCACAATTTCTACTAAATAATAAAAAAGCAGAATATATTCCTCTGTTGATATCACAAATAATCTCTGCTTCGGCTGTTATTAGATCTTTAAACACCAATATTTTTTTAAAATATAACTACTGCTAAAAAAATATCAACTACAAATTTTACACAAAACTATCTCATCTATCAGAAACTGTTACTATCTGTAGGGGAAAAGTCAATGTTTTAGAGAATGCACGTTTTTAAACACAGTACAAAATAACGCAACTTGAAACAGAAAATTCTTAATTAGTCGCATTTTAATACATTCCATTCATTTAATGATGCTAATTAGACGAATCAAATTCCTTTTCGCATTTAAAATTTAACGAGGACAACAATTCCGAATATTTTCGACGTAGTATTAAAATATTCCACGAATTCTTCGAGAGCAGCATTATTTAAATACTTTATTTTTTTACTCTCCCGTGCAGTCTCACTAATTGCAAACAATTTTCTGTTGAAACTTAAGTTCTTTATATTGGATTTGGTTTAATCTCTCAGCTCTAAAATGTACTGTCATATTTATCGCAGCTACTTAATGATTGTATTTTATAGTCAATATTTTACAGTGTTTAAGAATTTGTTTTTTTTTTCCCCCCTTAAAATCCTGTTTTCGCTCAGTTAAGGAAAAGCAAGCAAACAATAGAAAAATGCTGGTCTGAGCTTTTAAACGGGAAAAATACCTCATGGAAGATAAAATAAGTACGGTCCATATTTAAATTAAAGTCTAAAAAATTACAGGCTGCTAATAAAATCTTGCTTTGGAAGAGAAAATTTAGTTAAAGGAAACGACTTCAGATTTACTATTCAATTATTTTCTTTATTGCAGTTTTTCATCAATACATAATTTTTTTTAAATGTTTTTACTTCTTTCTACACGGTAATGAAAATATAGTATACGCAATTTTTTTTTTTTTTTTTATCGCATACATCGGTCTAAATATTTATTTTACTCCTCCGCGAACCCCGAATGAATGTTGAGTGGTTTTTTCGACCCGACCGCACATGTTTATATGCCTAAGAGAGTAAACTCGCCCGAAATATCCATTTTGATGACCCCCGAGTAAATTACCAAGAGTTCTTTATTTTGGATTTGGTTTAATCTCTCAGCTCTAAAATGTACTGTCATATTTACCGCAGCCACTTAATGATTGTATTTTATAGTCAATATTTTAGTGTTTAAGAATTTGTTTTTTTCCCCCCCCCCCCTTAAAATCCTGTTTTCGCTCAGTGAAGGAAAAGCAAGCAAACAATAGAAAAATGCTGGTCTGAGCTTTTAAACGGGAAAAATACCTCATGGAAGATAAAATAAGTACGGTCCATATTTAAACTAAAGTCTAAAAAATTACAGGCTGCTAATAAAATCTTGCTTTGGAAGAGAAAATTTAGTTAAAGGAAACGACTTCAGATTTACTATTCAATTATTTTCTTTATTGCAGTTTTTCATCAATACATAATTTTTTTTTAATGTTTTTACTTCTTTCTACACGGTAATGAAAATATAGTATACGCAATTTTTTTTTTATCGCATACATCGGTCTAAATATTTATTTTACTCCTCCGCGAATCCCGAATGAATGTTGAGTGGTTTTTTCGACCCGACCGCACATGTTATATGCCTAAGAGAGTAAACTCGCCCGAAATATCCATTTTGATGACCCCCGAGTAAATTACCACGAGTTCTTTATTTTGGATTTGGTTTAATCTCTCAGCTCTAAAATGTACTGTCATATTTATCGCAGCTACTTAATGATTGTATTTTATAGTCAATATTTTAGTGTTTAAGAATTTGTTTTTTTTTCCCCTTAAAATCCTGTTTTCGCTCAGTGAAGGAGAAGCAAGCAAACAATAGAAAAATGCTGGTCTGAGCTTTTAAACGGAAAAAATACCTCATGGAAGATAAAATAAGTAAGGTCCATATTTAAATTAAAGTCTAAAAAATTACAGGCTGCTAATAAAATCTTGCTTTGGAAGAGAAAATTTAGTTAAAGGAAACGACTTCAGGTTTACTATTCAATTATTTTCTTTATTGCAGTTTTTCATCAATACATATTTTTTTTTAATGTTTTTACTTCTTTCTACACGGTAATAAAAATATAGTATACGCAAATTTTTTTTTTATCGCATACATCGGTCTAAATATTTATTTTACTCCTCCGCGAACCCCGAATGAATGTTGAGTGGTTTTTTCGACTCGACCGCACATGTTTATATGCCTAAGAGAGTAAACTCGCCCGAAATATCCATTTTGATGACCCCCGAGTAAATTACCACGAGTTCTTTATTTTGGATTTGGTTTAATCTCTCAGCTCTAAAATGTACTGTCATATTTACCGCAGCCACTTAATGATTGTATTTTATAGTCAATATTTTAGTGTTTAAGAATTTGTTTTTTTTCCCCCCCTTAAAATCCTGTTTTCGCTCAGTGAAGGAAAAGCAATCAAACAATAGAAAAATGCTGGTCTGAGCTTTTAAACGGGAAAAATACCTCATGGAAGATAAAATAAGTACGGTCCATATTTAAATTAAAGTCTAAAAAATTACAGGCTGCTAATAAAATCTTGCTTTGGAAGAGAAAATTTAGTTAAAGGAAACGACTTCAGATTTACTATTCAATTATTTTCTTTAATGGAGTTTTTCATCAATACATAATTTTTTTTTAATGTTTTTACTTCTTTCTACACGGTAATGAAAATATAGTATACGCAATTTTTTTTTTTTTTTTTTATCGCATACATCGGTCTAAATATTTATTTTACTCCTCCGCGAACCCCGAATGAATGTTGAGTGGTTTTTTCGACCCGACCGCACATGTTTATATGCCTAAGAGAGTAAACTCGCCCGAAATATCCATTTTGATGACCCCCGAGTAAATTACCACGAGTTCTTTATTTTGGATTTGGTTTAATCTCTCAGCTCTAAAATGTACTGTCATATTTACCGCAGCCACTTAATGATTGTATTTTATAGTCAATATTTTAGTGTTTAAGAATTTGTTTTTTTTTCCCCCCTTAAAATCCTGTTTTCTCTCAGTGAAGGAAAAGCAAGCAAACAATAGAAAAATGCTGGTCTGAGCTTTTAAACGGGAAAAATACCTCATGGAAGATAAAATAAGTACGGTCCATATTTAAATTAAAGTCTAAAAAATTACAGGCTGCTAATAAAATCTTGCTTTGGAAGAGAAAATTTAGTTAAAGGAAACGACTTCAGATTTACTATTCAATTATTTTCTTTATTGCAGTTTTTCATCAATACATAATTTTTTTTTAATGTTTTTACTTCTTTCTACACGGTAATGAAAATATAGTATACGCAATTTTTTTTTATCGCATACATCGGTCTAAATATTTATTTTACTCCTCCGCGAATCCCGAATGAATGTTGAGTGGTTTTTTCGACCCGACCGCACATGTTATATGCCTAAGAGAGTAAACTCGCCCGAAATATCCATTTTGATGACCCCCGAGTAAATTACCACGAGTTCTTTATTTTGGATTTGGTTTAATCTCTCAGCTCTAAAATGTACTGTCATATTTATCGCAGCTACTTAATGATTGTATTTTATAGTCAATATTTTAGTGTTTAAGAATTTGTTTTTTTCCCCCTTAAAATCCTGTTTTCGCTCAGTGAAGGAAAAGCAAGCAAACAATAGAAAAATGCTGGTCTGAGCTTTTAAACGGAAAAAATACCTCATGGAAGATAAAATAAGTACGGTCCATATTTAAATTAAAGTCTAAAAAATTACAGGCTGCTAATAAAATCTTGCTTTGGAAGAGAAAATTTAGTTAAAGGAAACGACTTCAGATTTACTATTCAATTATTTTCTTTATTGCAGTTTTTCATCAATACATATTTTTTTTTAATGTTTTTACTTCTTTCTACACGGTAATAAAAATATAGTATACGCAAATTTTTTTTTTATCGCATACATCGGTCTAAATATTTATTTTACTCCTCCGCGAACCCCGAATGAATGTTGAGTGGTTTTTTCGACTCGACCGCACATGTTTATATGCCTAAGAGAGTAAACTCGCCCGAAATATCCATTTTGATGACCCCCGAGTAAATTACCACGAGTTCTTTATTTTGGATTTGGTTTAATCTCTCAGCTCTAAAATGTACTGCCATATTTACCGCAGCCACTTAATGATTGTATTTTATAGTCAATATTTTAGTGTTTAAGAATTTGTTTCCCCCCCCCCCCTTAAAATCCTGTTTTCGCTCAGTGAAGGAAAAGCAAGCAAACAATAGAAAAATGCTGGTCTGAGCTTTTAAACGGGAAAAATACCTCATGGAAGATAAAATAAGTACGGTCCATATTTAAATTAAAGTCTAAAAAATTACAGGCTGCTAATAAAATCTTGCTTTGGAAGAGAAAATTTAGTTAAAGGAAACGACTTCAGATTTACTATTCAATTATTTTCTTTATTGCAGTTTTTCATCAATACATAATTTTTTTTTAATGTTTTTACTTCTTTCTACACGGTAATGAAAATATAGTATACGCAATTTTTTTTTTTTTTTTTTTTTTTTTATCGCATACATCGGTCTAAATATTTATTTTACTCCTCCGCGAACCCCGAATGAATGTTGAGTGGTTTTTTCGACCCGACCGCACATGTTTATATGCCTAAGAGAGTAAACTCGCCCGAAATATCCATTTTGATGACCCCCGAGTAAATTACCACGAGTTCTTTATTTTGGATTTGGTTTAATCTCTCAGCTCTAAAATGTACTGCCATATTTACCGCAGCCACTTAATGATTGTATTTTATAGTCAATATTTTAGTGTTTAAGAATTTGTTTCCCCCCCCCCTTAAAATCCTGTTTTCGCTCAGTGAAGGAAAAGCAAGCAAACAATAGAAAAATGCTGGTCTGAGCTTTTAAACGGGAAAAATACCTCATGGAAGATAAAATAAGTACGGTCCATATTTAAATTAAAGTCTAAAAAATTACAGGCTGCTAATAAAATCTTGCTTTGGAAGAGAAAATTTAGTTAAAGGAAACGACTTCAGATTTACTATTCAATTATTTTCTTTATTGCAGTTTTTCATCAATACATAATTTTTTTTTAATGTTTTTACTTCTTTCTACACGGTAATGAAAATATAGTATACGCAATTTTTTTTTTTTTTTTTTTTTTTTATCGCATACATCGGTCTAAATATTTATTTTACTCCTCCGCGAACCCCGAATGAATGTTGAGTGGTTTTTTCGACCCGACCGCACATGTTTATATGCCTAAGAGAGTAAACTCGCCCGAAATATCCATTTTGATGACCCCCGAGTAAATTACCACGAGTTCTTTATTTTGGATTTGGTTTAATCTCTCAGCTCTAAAATGTACTGTCATATTTACCGCAGCCACTTAATGATTGTATTTTATAGTCAATATTTTAGTGTTTAAGAATTTGTTTTTTTTTCCCCTTAAAATCCTGTTTTCGCTCAGTGAAGGAAAAACAAGCAAACAATAGAAAAATGCTGGTCTGAGCTTTTAAACGGAAAAAATACCTCATGGAAGATAAAATAAGTACGGTCCATATCTAAATTATAGTCTAAAAAATTACAGGCTGCTAATAAAATCTTGCTTTGGAAGAGAAAATTTAGTTAAAGGAAACGACTTCAGATTTACTATTCAATTATTTTCTTTATTGCAGTTTTTCATCAATACATAATTTTTTTTAAATGTTTTTACTTCTTTCTACACGGTAATGAAAATATAGTATACGCAATTTTTTTTTTATCGCATACATCGGTCTAAATATTTATTTTACTCCTCCGCGAATCCCGAATGAATGTTGAGTGGTTTTTTCGACCCGACCGCACATGTTATATGCCTAAGAGAGTAAACTCGCCCGAAATATCCATTTTGATGACCCCCGAGTAAATTACCACGAGTTTTCTCGTGAAATCTGTATGTACGTAATTCGCATAACTCAAAATGGGTATGCTGTATTAAGTTTAAATTAAGTATGTAGATTCTTAGCGGGGTTTAGTTATGCACCCCCCCCCCTTTTGGTTGCGTTCGAGTGTTTCAAAGGGTGCTTTTACACTTCTTTGCGGAAAATCAGTGTTAGTTTCAATGCACACTCAAGAGTTGTTATAATTTGGCAATGTATCACCAATTTGACGACAAAAAAATATTCGAATCCAGTTCTAATTTGGCGCTATTGGCGATTTTTCGAGAGTTGACCATTGAATCACGTTAAAATTGTCGGTATCGGGAAAATTAATCTCTGGAAAACGTTTTTTTTTTTTTTTTTTTTTTGCATTGGTTCGTAACAAACTAAGAGAGAAAATATTTAAACTTTTTTTTTAATTACTCAAAAAAGGAAGTAGTGTGATGCACACATCAGATTTTTATTGAGGGCATATAGCGTAGCACACAGTTAGAAGATGAGTTACAATTTCTTCCTTTTTTTCTCCTTTGAATATGGCCAAGTGCGATTCAAAAGTTGCAGACGTTATATAAATTTTATGTGTAATAATGTGAGAGGAAAAATTTGGGGTTTTGGCATTCATTTTGTATGCTAAGCTTGCATTACTAAAGATGTATTGGAAGAATTCGAAGAAAAACAGGGTCGATAAACGTGGGATGAACGGAAACAAATTCTTTTGCCCAACTTTTGGTAATTTTTGAAATTAAACTGTTGATGAGTGAAAACAAGGTAACACATAGAAGACATACTGAAGCTCTGCGTTTTTCGAAATAATCGTATAGGTATCACCATTGTTTGAAGATGACACCGAAAGCATTTTTTTTTTTTTTTTAGGAATCTTCCATTTTCCTTCCCAGCTGGTCTTAAATTGCTAAGTAACTGGTTTCAACAAGTTTCACTTATTTTGTGGAAATTTGCTAATAAAACTTATTTATGAATGTCACCTTTCTAGCTATTTTTCATGTGCAATTTATTTGTTTCCATATCCCTCACAAATACTGTTCTTTAGGGTAAATGGAAACAGCTTTGTTTTCGTTTTTCTTATTCCTTTGGAAAATTAATTTTTCATATAAATTACACTTTGCTACAATCTACCTACATCTGTCTCCCAGGAAAGTAAATGGAATGTTCCCGTTTACCCCATAGTCTCTGGGTAAACGCTGGGATAAAAGAAAACATAATTTTGTTTGTTAACAAACTGTCATCAAGTTAAATTTTTCGCACCCTGTTGCTCTCAGAGACTGTAGTCTTGAACAAAGTGCACAAACGTTTATGTTTTAATTCATCTAAAGTAAAGGGAAGAATCCAAAGTTGAAACATTGAGATTCTGGTTTCGTTTTACCACAACTGATCCTACAGAGCTGGACCACAGATATTCACTAACGCTGATTAAGTTTTGGAGTCAACCGTTTAAACAGTGGATCTCTTTGAACATTTTGAATTATTACATGAATTATTTTATGTAAAATATGAGATTTTTTTTGTGTACACTACTTTAATTTTCAAATCATTTTACAAATTTATTACCTCAAAAATTCATTTTAATCACTTTCATAACATATTTCAATACATTAAAGTGTATAACACGATTGAAGTTGTCAAAAATTTAACGGAACATTAACGAAACAAGACTTACACTCGAAAATCTTACACTCGAATTACATGCTACGCAAGTGAAGCGAATGTATAATTCTAACAAAAGATATTTTCACTGAAAAAAAATTTCACTTAAAAAGAATCTAATTTCTTTAAAAAAAATCAAATAAGTAAACTATTTACCCCTAAATATAAAACATTGTAATGCATTCTTTTAAAAATAGTTACATAAATTTTCCCATCATTCTGATTTATACATTGAAGATATGTGCGCTCGCATTTCAATTTCTTATTCTGCTCTTTCGAGGGAGGGACGGAATAATGGAATATAAAGGCTGTTTTGAACAGATTCCCTTTTTGTGAATGGAACAGAGAAGACTCCGACCCCTCCTCTTCCTTGTACATCCCTAAGAGAGAAGCAATTCTATTTTCAAAATCTAATTATCGTGGCAGCTCCGGTGTACACGAAAGAGGAGTTGTAAATGAATGGAATAATGCATACTCTCCGAATTGCTATTTTTCATCCCGAAATGTGTTTAATTTAGTCTTGAATTGCAAATTATGTAATTCATCGTGCTAAGATTCTGGTAAGAGTGGTGAGTTATGACAATCACAGGGAAATTAACTAAGTGTGAAATGTTTTCCTATGTGCAGAGGATGAATATGTTAAAAGCAACGTTATAACTCTAAAACGTGGACAATAAATTGTATTCTCGAGTTTCGGTTTTATAGAGAGCACCTTCATCACTGTGTAAAAGGATGTTGCCTTGTGTTGTGTAAGATCTTCAGAGATATGTTGTTATTTTGACTAAGCTAGCAATTTGTGGTGCGCTGCTTCACTTTTACAGCTGTACCGTAATTTAGTGTGAAATCTGACTCCCACAGTACACATATGCGAAAAGGACCCGTTTATGGGGTAGGCTACCATTCACAATAAAACACACCGTGCACTGTAAAAAAACTTTCGATTTGTTATTAATTATTTCCGTGGATGGTTTCAGGCTTTCTCTCGTTTGAATCTATTTCCTCGTCACATTAAGTATGTTTGCAAAACAGTTTCCTGGATTGCTACTAGTTGCACGATTGCAAACTTTTCATCGGTGTGGAAAATATTTTTTGCCACCAGTTTAAAGATTGACTGAGCGTGTTAATATAATTTATCGGCTTTATACCGATTTCGATCCGTTCAGTTTGACTGTGCTCCCAATGGGAGCTATATAAGCCACAGGGTAGTTGCAGCTTTGCAAAGTAATTGCAAGCAAGAAAACTGCTTGGTTTCTACATAAAGATTCTGGCTGAGTATGGCCATGGTTGTATAAATGCTTCTGGACCGACTGTAAAACCAAGAAGGTTCTAATATTTTCATTAAACCTAAATATTTTCTTTTGAAGGTTCCAGAGACGTGATCGACTCTAACCAGTGAAATTTCCAAATTCCTCAAAAGTATTACTGACATTGAACGGAAAACGTTCTGTTTTTTTTGCAAAATATGTGAGTGGCAGAAATTGGGCAGATGAGCTGTCCGTTATTTTTCAGGAACGTTTCTCAATTGTTTTTACAGTGTGCTAAAAAAGGTTAAAGCGTGCCATCTGTGGCAAAGCTGATCATCCCGTATTTCATTTCTCTGAACGCTAATCAAAACAGACGCTACGCTCCCATGTTCTGGGGCTTTAAAAAATATTATTCACCAGTGGTACAAAGAACCAAGCGTATGGTTCTCGCAGGCCCAACGAGAGGCCATGGCAGCCTAGTCGGAAACTACAAGCCAGGATCTGGGGGGGGGGGGGGGAGTGTCCGGCGACACTGACGTAAATAAAAAGAAAAGAAAAAGAGAAAAGGACGACAAAAAAAAAGGGGGATGGGGGAATATCCAAATAAGGGAAAACTTACAGGAAAAGTAAAATTTATTCTTTTGGTATTTACTGTTGTGGCACTTAAAATATAGTTACTTGTTTTCTAGTAAGCAGTTTCTTTTTCTTTTCTTTTCTTGTCCCCCCCCCTCCCCTTTCTTTTTCCTTTTAGTTCTTTTTTTTTCTTTTTCTATTTTTTGGAGAGAGGATGGGGCCCGACGACATAACTGACAAGGGGCCCGCCTTAACTTTTCGCGGCCCTGATGGTCCACATACAATTTCGTAACTTTATGCCTCTGTGAACTCATGAAACATATAAATATAAATCAAACTTTAAGTCTTACAACCAATTTGATTAGTAAACAGTTTCATTCGTTTCTTACTTGAAAATATCAACTCTATGAACGTAGAATATCATTCTCAAAATAACTGTGCTCAATGCTTAATTGAAATTTGATTACACAGATCTCTCCTTTCAATTCCATTCCCTCCCATTCTAAAACAGTCCAATTAATTGGAATGTCTGACTAATCAGCTGTAGAGTAATTTAAAATTTTCATCCAAAACAACAAATACACGAAAAATGAGGAAAGTCTTTTTGTATTTTCAGTCAGAATTGAACTAGAAAAACGAATATAGATTTTTTTCCCCTCTTCGCCTTGAGGAACAAAACTAAAAATATAGCACTCCGCCGTTCCCAGAGATTGAAAATAAATATGAAAAAAAGGTATTGATTTATTTCTTCGAAATTTCTATATGTAGAAGTATTTATAGGATTTAAATTGCTCTGGTCGTAGAGTAAATGAAACAGAACTGTATTAATCGTTTTCAGTTTGGTTTTACAAGCTAAAAATCAAATTATCCAAACATTATTAAATAATAACAATAATATTTTTTCTTAGCTCGAAGAGTACTCCAAGTATTATCGAAGTTCATAAATTTTACATTTTAAACCATAATGTCTATCTTAGTAATTCTTTTACTCATCTTTTACAAAATATTTGTTTGTTTTTCATTTTGTTGTAACTGAAAAGAAGAAAATAATTTATTTACTTGTGGTAGTGTTTCAACAAGTTTACGCTTGGTTCACAATAGGGTTGTTTCCATCAGTCAAAAGAACTACTTTTTGTCACCGAAATTGATAGAGTAAGCAAAAAATATAACATGGAGCGAGAAAAACCTTTCATTTTTCGCAACGCTTACTTTGTAATTAAATTTTTAAAATGTCAAATTTTGAAAATAAGGCGTGGTTTTTATGACGTCACAAATGATGTATTTTTGGCGTATCTCCACTACCGCGTTTCCACGTTATGATGATAAGGAAGCGAATTAAATATTGTCCTCTATGCTTGCTATCAACCATATCGTTGCCAACACATGTGAGTAAAGAAGAAAATAAATATTGTGTTCTGTGAATGGCAACAGTGAATGGCATTTCCTCATTTGTGATGTCATCGGGACAAGCGTAAACAATAAAAGCGCACCGAATAAAATAATTTTTAAAAAATATTAAACTTCGTCAAAAAATTTAAAAAACGGTCAGATCCTATGCTTTTAAGCATGCTCTTTCTGAAAAAATACTTTTGAATCTTCGAAAAAAAAAACCGACCCCATTATTTCAGGTTCGTAACCCAGATATTATTTTCTTCTTAAAAAAAAAAAAAAAACAATGGTATTGCATCCGCTTAGACTGTAACAGACTCTCTTCTTGCTGGCATGTATTAAAAATCAAGACACTGTGGGGAGGGGGACGAGTGGCTCCCACTCTTTCCCGCTGCACTACTAAACATTTTTATTTTTAAAGTTGAATGAATACTTTTGTACTTGAAAAGTAAAATAAGAAATAACAACGTTTCATTTCATAACTGCATAAACTTGTTACGGGAACAGAAGGAACCCTTTTTTCAAAACAAATAGGGATTGCAATACCGGTGTACCGGTTTACCGAATACCGGTATTTCGAGCAATTTTGCAACTTCAAAATACGGTATTTACTGAGGTAAAATACCGATATTTTCGGTAATAGCTAAAAATTATAAATAGTTTCAATTATTTATTTTTTTTATTTAACTAATCAAATATAAACTTATATTTTAAATGTACGTTTTTTTCCTTGCTACAGAACCAAAATCAATTGATGTAAATATTTGGCTTCTAAAGCACGAACTAATAGAAGAATGTTAAGCAAAATTAGCAGAAAGATTGCAAAATTATATTTTTATTTATAAATGGGGAGATGAATCGCATTTTTGTGCGTCTTTGTGCACTATGTTTTTATTTTTTCTATTTCTCCGATCACTCACTTTCCCTTTTGTGAAAGTTAATTTCGAGTGTAATTTCGAATGTATTTGTTCTTTGAATAGCTTATTCCAACCATCAAATGTAGTAATACTTTACGATATTTTCTTTAAATATTTATCTCAACTGTACTGAATTTTGGTTAAAAAACTTTGAATTGGTAGTAAATCAATTGGTAATTTTTTTTTCAATGACAAAAAATTACGGCCTAACTGGCATTGGTTTTTATAATGTGTCGCTTTATACTTGGCAAGATAATATTTATAAATTATGTATACGTAGTGCCTTGAAAATTTGCATAAATGATACGCATAATCATTTAACACATATTTTCAGATATTTGCGTAATTATAAATTGTAAACAATTTTAAAAAGAACGCGAAAACGAATAAGAGGAACTAATTTCGAAATAAGATCAACTTTCTTCAAGTTTATCGTAAATTTCAAACCAAAGATCTAATAATAAAAATCGAACGGAAACTTCTCCTGCTCAGTAGAAAATGATGTTAGTATTGGAAAAGTATATAGTCTTTAGGAAAGAAATTACAACTAGCTATAAATCTAAAGTAGTAGTAGTAGTAATATTAATAATAATAATAATAATACAAAAGAATCCCATACACAAAAGGAGTTTTACCCATACACATGGCGGGATACCGAAGGATTTGAAAATGATGGACTTCTTGACAATTAGACGAGGTATATCGCAACAATAGCACCTATCTGTGTGAATTCAGAAAGGGTATTTTCGACTGTTATAAGGTTGAGCACTAAATGACTTCCAGGCTTGGAGACAATTCAAAAGAAGCATTATGTGTTTTACTCTTATTGTGTTTTTATTATGACATTTGTTCCCTCATTTTATATTTGTTCACAATACGTTTCCGTAAATAATACAATCTTTGTGCAAAATTGTGAAATGTGGCAACGAAACAATATGCAACAATATGCTTTCAAGCTTGTTTTGAGAAATTTCAAATACCGGTATTAATACCGGTATTTCCGGTATCACGTTTTGAAAATAACGAATACCGATATTGAATTTTTGGTCCGGTATTGCAATCTCTAAATACAAAGTACCATAAGCTCTCTTATTTTGCAGTGAAAAATGAGTTCCTACCAACCCCGAAACACGTGTGTGCAGAAATCAGCAATTTTGTACAGTAAAACGCTGTTATTTATTACTTTAATCCTTATTCTGCTGTGCAGCTCAAGTTTCCTGCCCCCTAAAAGCTTTTAAGTTCAAAACACATGCATTTAATATCCTTTAGTTCTATTTCTACTAAATGAAGAAAGCTTAATTGTACTACTGAAACAACAGAGAGCAATTCTCAAAAAGCAGATTTGGTCTTTCTTACGATGAATTTGTACACAAAACACTCGGCAAAAAGTAATTACTTGGAATCTTAAAGCTGTAATTTAATTTTTTTTCATCATTAGAGATACAGAAAACACAACTCTTAAAATTATTTTCCTTTCTAATATTAGCGGACTGGAAGCTAATTTCAGCCGAAATTATTGTTCTCAAATTAACTACAATTTTCAGTTCCACTGGGAAATACCAGTTTAATTTCGAGGCTGCTCTACAATCTGGCAATGGTTGAAACCTCTGCAAATCCAGACCAGCGTTAATACGTAATAATTACATGTTCTCTGAGGTAGAAATGTAAGACGATGCGAGACTACAATTTTCTTTATTGCGCGTATTTATTCTGAGAAGGAGAGAAAGAGAGAGGTTCTGCTTCTAAAGGTAAACACGAGGTTATGAAATTTAACTAACGCAGCGTGGAGTTTGTTCAACAAAAATAAACGCTTAAGCGGGAATAATTTGATGTTCCAAGTTCAACTTCTTTCCATTTCTTCGCGAGATATGTTCTCTTTTATTTTAATTATGTCATATTAAAAGTCCAATTTGAGGTCTGATATGGAAATATATTCTTTTTTAAGTAGTCTATTATTGTTTGTGTAATGAGACTTGTCTAGGGAAATTGTGTTAGGTTGTACCGTCGTGTTTGTAATGTCGACTAGCGTAAAGGAAACGTATATTTTAATATTATTTGAGTAAATGCGCGCAAAAAGAAAAGCCAAACCTGGAATATTTGTTCTTAATGAGTGGCTAGAGTAAACTACAAGAAAGCGAAGTAGAAGGAAAAGTAATATGAGAGACTTTGAGCTTATGTTGACATAATGTATCTACAACATAAACAGTTACCTGTGCAGTATGAAGTCAAAAAACCTATTCGGTTTTAATATAAGTTACTTCAGTTTATATTTATATCTAATTTTTAGAAAGACAAATTCGGCAGATAAATAAATAAATATGTTACAAGGAAACAAAGCAAATAAAATAAAAGAGTACATCTATATATATATATAAATGAATGTTTGTCTGTATGTCATCCATGAACTCAAAAACTATACCCGGCAGATTTGGCTGAAACTTTCACCGTTTGTTATTTTTGGTACTGGGAATGTTTATATGTTTATAAACCAGTTCGAAAAAAATCCGATTGATAGTTCCTTTTTTATTCCAATTTAAGTCACAATCCATTGGATAAATACGAATAAAATTATCGGCTGCAGAAATTAATTCGCGTGAAAGATCTCATTGATAAGAAGTTAGCTGTTGCCATTTTTCTTGAGTTTGAACAAATAAATTCTTTCTTTATTGTTTTATGGCTTTTCATGCAACTGGGGGATTTAAAACTTTTTCTATTTGATATTTTTAGCGATTGATTGATCTTGCAATCTGCGTGAGTACAAAATTTGAGTATAGTCACGGCTTCACTTGATACCTGGACCGATTATTATGAAAATTGCTATATATATGTATTTTTCCACGGAGAAGGTGCATAATATGATCATTGAAGCCACTCGCCACCAGGTGGCACTGCTGAATAGCAACTTCTGCCCCGTTCAACCGATTGTCATGAAAATCAGTATAATGATGTATTTTTTTTTGTTGGCGTAGCAACGCGCGTCGGGTACAGCTAGTATTCAATAAAAGTATACACATAATGAATACTTATATTTCATCGCCTGAGCAGTATGAAGTCAAAAACATATTCGGTTTTAGAATAAGTTATTCCAGTTTGTGCAGTATTTACTTTTTATCAAGACAACTTCGAGAGAGAAATCAAAGTTTTAATGAAATAAAGCACATTAAAGACGAAGAAATATTCAACAAATGTATACACATACTTATTATTGCTTCAAAAATTGTTGATAATGGAAACAAAAACTATTACAGAACTAAACAAGCCTATATTCAGTAACATTTCATCATTTTTTGCATTGATTACCATGATTGTTTGGGTCGGTGATATTTGGCTACATTTTTTCTACCGAAAAAGTGATCTGTTCAAACAAAACACAGATTTTATCACGAAAAAGTTTACTGCTAGTTAATCTAGAAGCGATTCAAATTCATTCACTCAAATTGGCTGCCATGTTTTAGTAATCTCAACCTATCTAGATTTTTAAAGAGAAAATAAAATTTCAACGTACACCCTTAGAAATGAACCCGATTAAGGCAGGGAAAAATACTCCCTCTTTCCTATATTAGCTAATAGTTTCGAAAATTTTGTCTAAAATAAATATCAAAACTGATACTTTTTTCGATTTTATTTATTTTTCCGCGATTTCAGGATGCTATCAGTCAACAACTTTGCTTACCAGGAATTCTCTCCTATAGTACCAAGTTGGCTTTGAAAATCCAGGATTCACACTTTTAAACCACGCCCAATTTTGCAACGGTTCTTCCACCAGTATAATAGAATAAAACCTAAGGCGTAGGCTGTGGGGTGATGCGGAGAAAAGTATAATGGAATAAAACTGGCTTAGAAATCAAGCATCATTTAAAAAGCAAAACTGATATTTTTGATATACTAGAGGTAGATTCCTTACAAAATGGGGCGTGGCCTAGTTTTCGCACCGCGATTTTCAAGCCTAATTTGATACTGATTTTAGTAGGGAAAGCTTGCTAAGTAAATGCGATTAATTCATAGTACAGCACCCCGAACCCCATTTTATAAGGATTATTCCACCAGCAACGGAATAGAAACATCATCTGGCTCAGGAATCATTCATTATTTAGAAAGCAAACCGATTTTTCTGGCGTACTGGTGATCAAGTAATTACAAAACGGGGCATGGCTTAGTGTAGGCCCTTCAGATTTTCAAAACTAGTTTGGTACTTATTTAAGAAATAAAGGCTTGCTAAGTAAATGCGAGCACCTTAAAACCCATTTTGTAAGGATTCTTTGATTAGTATCGAATTAAGCTATCGTCTGACATAGGAATCGTTAGTTATTTAAAAAAATTAACTGATCTTTTTGGTATACTAGCGAATGAGTCCTCACAAAGCGGGGCGTGGTTTAGGTGTGCAATCTAGATTTTTGAGAACTAATTTGAAACAGATTAAAGAGGGAAGGATTGATTAGTAAAAGATATCAATTGATAGCGCAGTACTCTGAAACCCATTCTACAAGGATTCTTCCACCGAAAAAAACTATCATCTGGCTTAGGAATTATTAATTATTCAGAAAGCAAGCTGATCTTTATGTCATACTGGTGGTCGAGTGCTTTAAAATTGGGGCGTGGCTTAGTGTGCGCACGCTGGATTTTGTATGCTAATTTAGTCCTTATTTAAGAAGGCAAGGGCTTACTAAGTTAATGCTGTCAATTGATAGCACAACAGTCTGAAATCTATAAATAATGTAGAAACCAATTATATATCAGTAATCAGTACAAAAATATTCATCCTTAGCAACTAATTATCACTTGATGGGCTTGAAAATTCTTTTTAAAAAGATTTGAAGCAAAAGCAGAATTTTTTTAATTGCATATTAAAGCAGTTGTTTTGCAGATATAGGTAAAACGTATTTTATAATGTCTGTTTATAAATACAGCCCCTTCCTCCTAAAGCTACCATTTGCGATCAGGAATTCTTCGAAAGATAAAAGTACACAACGAATCAATACCCCACGATGTTTTGGCATGCAAAGCATAAGCTGTTGGATCCTACATATGAGCTCCAGCCTTCTTTCTATTACTTCCATTTCTACCACAACAATAGACCCAAATGCAAGATACGTGCCCGTATTATGCCTCGTCCTGTCCCTGTCTATTTCTTCAACTAGATATCCATTCTTCTCCCGTGTTGTAGATTCTGATAGGGGAAAAAAAAGAGAAATGGTTCTTCTTCATTTTTAAAAGTACCTAGTACCTTAGGGGAAATACTGGCATGTTTTTCCTACCATAGAGACAAGGGTGCTTATCTCCCCTCGAAAAGGGAAAATAGATTACGTTTTTCACACAAGTTTGGTATCAGGTGATTCTTTTCTGTTTTTTTTTTATTGAGTTTTATGAGTTGTCTTTTATGTGCTTTGGATACTATATATGTTGCTTCTTTCCTGAAGGGAAGGTTTGGGCACATACTTGATATATTAACGGGAAGGCAGCGTTATTGTTCGGAGCTATAGTGTAAAAAAGGCTTTGAAAATTATTAAACTCAACTTATCTGAAAGATTTTTTTTTTTTTTTTTTTTGATAAATACTTTAATGGCAAGATAAGGTGTCGTATAACTCAAAAGAACCGGATTTCCGCAACCAAGCGTTTCATAATTTTACATGTAATTTTTAGCCATTTCAGTTGTATTTATATAAATAAGTAGTACAAAAATCATCCGAAATTTTCCTATTTAAATTTGCTCAGTTTTCCAGAGTGTACAAGCAATAAAATGTTGGTACGGTACAACTCTGTTTTTCCAGACTAAAAACGGATAAAAGAAAATCCGGATAATCCGGTAATGTGGATAGTAAACAAAAGACAGTTTTAAATAAGCAGATATTTTTTAATGAAGCAAAAAACAATGCTTTATAACAAAATTACAATGGATCGTTTTACACAACTACATGATCATTTATAGTTCATCTGCAGTGGAGTTGGACTGACGATAAACATGCAAGGGTGCCACCTAAGGAGGGTCATGGCGCATACTGCGCTACTGAAATTTTTAAGGATGGTGGTTTCGAGGGGGTATTCTTCTCTTTTGGGGAGCTCATGCTCTTGAGGTGTCTTCACGATATGTAAGAGGGGTGCGTGCCGCCTTTGCTCTTGGGGGGAGGAGGGGAGGTCAGCCCCACTAAATACGCCATGTTGTTTGTTAGATTACTAATATTTATTTTCCGATCTATGCAGGAGTTGTACCTTTAAGCACAATAAAAAGCGAATGTTTGGCGCCCTTAATATTTTTTTCTTGTTATCATGATTTAAAATTGTTTGGACTTTAGATAATTCAGTATTGGTTGTATCCTGGCATTTGGATGCAACAGTAGCATTAAGGTTCCAGTTTTTGAAAAAAAAAAAAAAAAAAAAAAACTCAATTGAAAAACAAAATTTAAACATTTAAACAAAAAATTTGTCTTTAGAAGTATTTAAAATGTTTGAAGCTTTTCATACTAATCACCGTAAACCAACCTGTATAAGAGTAAGTACAGTATTGTAAGATTCAGTTTATTACTGAAAAATACATACAATCTAGAACACACCGTTTTGAACCATTGTTGAAACAATGCTTTGACTCACAAAAATTTCAAGTAGGGAACAACTTTTTTTGCCCTTTTTATGCGTTACACTTTTGTTCTACGATATTAAGCATGCATTCTATTTGGAGACTTATTGCACTAACTTTTTAAGAGGATTATTAAAAAAAAACCCTATTTACGTCTTAAGTAGTATATATTCTGGTTCTGATCAGAGGCGGCCCGAATTTACCTTTTTGGGAGAGAGGAAAGTCTCAATTTGCCGAATGGATTCCAAGTTTTGCCTAATGTAACTCTAAATTTTACCGAATGATGATAATTTTACCGAATGGTTTTTCGAATTTTACTGAATTATTGTAATTTTGCAGAATAGAACTCCAAATTTCGCCGAATTATGGTTATTTCAGCGAATGAAACTCCAAATACTGCCGATTGATGATAATTTTGTTGAATCATTAGACAAAAATTTGCCGGACAAGGACATTTTTGGAAGGTCACAGTGACCTCCCGTGACCTCCCATTACGGCTCCCCTCGTTCTGATAAGTTGGCTTTCGTTCGGCCGAGGTCCTATTTCAAACAATGGTTCCATTTGTCAAAATAGGAATGAGTAAAGACGGTGTTCTTTTCCGATAGAGCAAATATTAGCATTGTGCAAACCTAAGAATTTCTCCTATTTCAACCTAAATATAAATGAGCTCTTTGAAGGTCAAGTATCTTTTTACCAGAGCCAGACTCTTGTGATAACTAATGTAGCAAAGTGGGTTGTAGAATAGTAAAATAGGTTCGTTTGTTTAGGAAGAACAAATCGATTGCATCATATCTTATAAGCTTTGCAGATCATTTTGAATATAAAGTTTCATTAAGAACTCAATATGAGCTTGTAGATCATTTTTACTCTATCAAAAGGCAGCTTCTGCGCATGTGCGTGAGCAATCGGTTCATCATATCTCTACGAAAAGATACGTACTCTGTTACGGATTGATCTGGGTTTTAATTGAATTATGCTTAACATTATAAGTTAGAGTTTTATCTTCATTTATTATTGAGTTATTAGAAATGTATCAAGATTTAAAATATCGCAATCACTGTTCAAATCTACTTAGACAAAACCTGACGCTGAGAGACTTGATTTCTTCTTGGGAAATATCAGAGACTTCAGAACAACTTTACTAATTATTATTAAGAATATGATACTGTAGGAAAACAATAACACTGACAAAATGTTTTGAATCATCATTAGACAAGAGCCTTACCGTTCTCCTATAAATTACTTATTTGAAAAAGAAGCATCCAAAAATGTCTGTCACGTTATCTAAACAGGTTTTTGTGAGGAATAGCCAGAAAAATACCCCAAGTTTTGAACGTTTATGAAGAATGCGTGATCATAGCGATAACGGTAGGTTATCTTTGTGCATACATTTTTCAAGAAATATTCGATAAAAGAACGTAGAAATGTTGTAGAAAATGTATTTGCTGTTAAAAGCTTTTGAAATGTTAGTTTTACTTGTGTGTTAAAGTAGAGTAGCGTCACATATCCTTTTATTTATACATCTTTAAATCTTGGCTTGGAAGGGGGGGAGGAGGCAGACAAAATGGAATAAAAGATAAAAGAATAAATAAAAAACAACTTTAAAGAACAGTAAAAGCACGTCTTCACAGGTAGCGAGTTTTTTGAGACTTTTGTACCTCGCATTTCCCTTTTCCAACTCCGAAAAAACTGGTCGGAAAATTCGCCGTTTACATGTGAAGAAATATTGTTCTGCTGTCGAGTAAGCAAACTTGTTTCGCATGCTGGATTCGGGGCAAAAACATCGCTTTTACTCCAGTCGATAGTAGGATGAGGAAATATTCATATTTGCCCGGGAAATAACAGGCGTGTGGTTACAAGCAGGTTTTTTTTTTTCCGGGGTGGAAAAGGTCCATGTTGCTTCAGTATCCTACAATGTAGCATGGTTGTACAGTGCAGGACTTTTTATCCGAGAACCAAAAAAAACCGAGAAACCAGAAAACCGACAACTTTTTGCCGATTTTCCTGCCATTTTTCAAAAATACGCGTTTTTGGCAATTTTTGAAAAACTAAGCATTTTTTTAAAGTACATGAAAGAATATTAACGGTTTCTTAATAAATAGCATATTATTGAAGTATAACTCGGGAAAAAGTTAACAAAAACGAACTTCAAAGGGTTATTCTTTAAGCGGGACGAAATTTCCGAAATATTTTCTTGAATTAAAAAGTACGCTTGTAAATCCAAAATTTTCCTGTTTTATTCCAACTGAAACCTAAAGAAATAAATATTTTCACATTCTAATGCAATATTTTATTGTGAATGGCCGTAAATTAAATTACAGTCGTTTGGAGCGAAAGAGCGGTAAACGCCGAAAACCAGATTCGCGAATTTCTGGATAGTTGATTGTGGAATCTGGAAATCGTTAAACATAAGACAGTAATAAGGCTGCAAGAACTCATAAATCAAATTTCTATTCATATTAACTTAATGTAAAAGCAATAGTTATCAATAACTATCGTAATCGCAAATGAAACATCTTTACAAAAAAATAAAAGAAAGCAATACGTTCATGAAAACAAATGTTTTCATACACTATAGTAGAAAAATCGCAATTTACTTTCAAAAACTTGTTTTTTGCCCTTCCCTTCATTTAGTTTCGTTTTAAAACGTCGAAAAGTGTTTTTTTTTTTTTTTTTCAAACATTGTTAGGGTTTCAGGTCTTATGAATAAGTTAAATTATTTGGTGTTTGGATTATTCTCTCACTATAGTAGTTTTTAATATTTCGATATATATATATATATATATATATATATATATATATATATATATATATATATATTTCTATAGTAATTTAAGTTCTCTAAACAATCGGCCAATAGCACTTTTTAGCGATCCAGAAAACCGGGAAATTCAGATATTCGGGATAGCGATGGTCCCGAACTTCCCGGATAATTGATTCTCTACTATATTTAGTTATCCAACTCGAAGAAAGTGAAAAATTGTCAGTAGCTTTAAACGCGCACGGCATTGTGAGTTGGCAACAAAATCACATCTTAATGTAAGGCGGGAATTCTCAAACCAAATTACACATGGAGCGACAGCGGCAAAAAATGTCATATACTTTCTCGGCACTTTATAGAGTTTTTATAATTTAAAACACTCTCACGTATTTCCAGTTACTTGCTTATTGGCATACATCATTAAAAACCACTTTCATTCATAGAGCTATGATTTGTTAATAAAACCATTATACCATTCGGTGTAGGTCTCTGCTGTTAAAGGATCATATCATCTTTTTATTGCAACAAGTGTGCTCTGTTGATGTGGCACTTGATGTAAATTCAACGTCACTGTTAAATATTTTCTACAGAAATAGCTATATTAAAACAGTGAATTTAGCTTTTTGTGGATCACAGCAGTTTTTCAATTCCTAGTTGAGCCAAATTTTTTGAGCAAGCATGAATTATTTAGCTTAGACAAAGCTGATGTTGCTCTGATTTTTCAAATTGTCATGGCAACGATTGTTTTTAATATTTAATTAAAGAGCGATATTTTTGCCGTCATAGTTACGAATACTTCTTTCATATTTTTTTTTTCAGGGCTCAACTCAAGCTATTTTTTATTTTTTGTACAAAATTCTCTTTTTTCAGGAAAAAGACCTAATAGATTACCTTAAACAGAAAACCTTTTCCAAATACAAAATTTCGTTCTTATTACCAAATCCCGCCATTTAAGATCGAAAAGAACTCAAAATACATAACGTTATACACTGTTAATAATCTTTATGATAAGTGTACTGGTGGATATCGGCCATATCTTTATCTTATTCCCGCATTCTAATCACCACTTCGTTTTTTATGGATATGCCTCGTATTACCTATTCTAGAAAATAACCAGTCATAATATGATGTGAGCAATTTCTTGGCCATTTAGACTGTATTTCATTTGTAGAAACAAGAAACCCAGCAAGTAGACTGCTGTCGCAATTCGTGATAGCGAAAAATGTTATTTGAATTTAAGACGTTCCCCCCCCCCCCCCCGTCCAGACATGTCATTTATTTACATTCAGTCGAAACTGCTTGATCGCTTACCAATTAGAGCACGTGAAATTTACAATTCTTTTAGTACGAAGAGCTAATGCAATTCCTTACATTCTTATGTTTTTCTAAAAAGGAAACGGTGAAAAACCCCTTTTTTCCACAGTTTATTCTTAAGCTGTAAGATTCATTTTTCTTTATCAAGCCGATGCTTTTTTGAAGAAAGCATGAAGACAGCTTTGGTGCATTCTTCAAGCGTGAATTGGACCTTTGGGGGATATATTCAGATATTTCCTATTTTCGTGGAACAAAAGAAGGCGAAAATGTTGTGCCTCGCTCCACCGAAATTGAAATTGGATAGAATATTTCTTCTCTTATCCTTTTCATGTATTTGCCATTTTAAAAATCTCACGTTTTATTTCATTCTTGTACTATTTCCGACTGAAATAAAAAAAAAATCTTATTTCAATGCTAAATTTAGATATTGCTTATTTTTGCACGAGCAAGATATATCATTAGGAAAATATGTATGCCAATATAAAGGAAATATTTCAATAAATTTTATCTTCAACTGTTATATTACTCAAAGAAGATTTTCTCTTAGTTTGCAAACTTTTATTATTTTATTTATAATGAGAATTTTACAACGAAATAGGTGTTTTCAATTTTGCACCAATAAATAACAAAACCAATTCTGGCAAATGAAAAAAAGATCTTTCAAAATTGATATTCAAGCAACATTTTATATATGTTTGTGTTATAGACGTGAAATCTTTAAATTTACGGCAAGGAAAAAATACGAAAAAAGTGGGAAAATGAATTAAAAAATAGACGAATGAGGCTGATCTCTAAATTTAAAGCAGCTTTCAATTGATTCCGAGTTTGAAAATACAGAAAATCAATAAAACCTAGCCTCGACTACTTTAAATGCTTCAAAAGTATAGGTTGATATTATTAGAGGAATGAAGAAATAACTCTCACTTTTTAAGAGGCAACATGAATAACTAGTCAAATTTACACAAGTAAAAATTACAAATAAATAAATAAATAAATAAGAAAGCACTTCAAAGTCGGAGGGATAGTTTGCAATCAACTAATTTCGACAAAATAATTTGGAGCTTTTTCATTCCTTTATCTAAGTATACCTTCAATCGAAAGGCAATGTCCGATATGGTATACTGTAAAAACGATTCAGAAACGTTCCTGGAAAATAATGGGCAGCTGATATGCACAATTTCTGCCAGTAACATATTTTGCTAAAAAAATTTGAATGTTTTCCATTAAAATTCAGTAACGTTCCTGAAATTATCCTGGAATCTTTCTGAAGAATTCAGAAATTTTACCAGTAAAAGCCAGTCGCACATCTAGAATTCCAGAGAAAACTTTAGTAGAGTTTTGATATAATATCTTAGCAGCTTCCCGATTCACCAAGCAAGCTAAAACATTAGTATTGCAAACATGGCCTAAGCTAAGGCAGAATTGGTGGTAAGCATCAGGACAATTTACCTGCAAGTCTTACAGTGTAACGGAATCCAGAGCCTTATTTTCAGTCAATACAGATTGTAGGCAAAACACTTAATAAATACGTTCGGTTTTATCTAAGTATACCTTCAATCGAAAGGCAATGTCCGATATGGTATACTGTAAAAACGATTCAGAAACGTTCCTGGAAAATAATGGGCAGCTGATATGCACAATTTCTGCCAGTAACATATTTGGCTAAAAAAAATGAATGTTTTCCATTAAAATTCAGTAACGTTCCTGAAATTATCCTGGAATCTTTCTGAAGAATTCAGAAATTTTACCAGTAAAAGCCAGTCGCACATCTAGAATTCCAGAGAAAACTTTAGTAGAGTTTTGATATAATATCTTAGCAGCTTCCCGATTCACCAAGCAAGCTAAAAACATTAGTATTGCAAACATGGCCTAAGCTAAGGCAGAATTGGTGGTAAGCATCAGGACAATTTACCTGCAAGTCTTACAGTGTAACGGAATCCAGAGCCTTATTTTCAGTCAATACAGATTGTAGGCAAAACACTTAATAAATACGTTCGGTTTTATCTAAGTATACCTTCAATCGAAAGGCAATGTCCGATATGGTATACTGTAAAAACGATTCAGAAACGTTCCTGGAAAATAATGGGCAGCTGATATGCACAATTTCTGCCAGTAACATATTTGGCTAAAAAAAATGAATGTTTTCCATTAAAATTCAGTAACGTTCCTGAAATTATCCTGGAATCTTTCTGAAGAATTCAGAAATTTTACCAGTAAAAGCCAGTCGCACATCTAGAATTCCAGAGAAAACTTTAGTAGAGTTTTGATATAATATCTTAGCAGCTTCCCGATTCACCAAGCAAGCTAAAACATTAGTATTGCAAACATGGCCTAAGCTAAGGCAGAATTGGTGGTAAGCATCAGGACAATTTACCTGCAAGTCTTACAGTGTAACGGAATCCAGAGCCTTATTTTCAGTCAATACAGATTGTAGGCAAAACACTTAATAAATACGTTCGGTTTTATCTAAGTATACCTTCAATCGAAAGGCAATGTCCGATATGGTATACTGTAAAAACGATTCAGAAACGTTCCTGGAAAATAATGGGCAGCTGATATGCACAATTTCTGCCAGTAACATATTTGGCTAAAAAAAATGAATGTTTTCCATTAAAATTCAGTAACGTTCCTGAAATTATCCTGGAATCTTTCTGAAGAATTCAGAAATTTTACCAGTAAAAGCCAGTCGCACATCTAGAAT
This sequence comes from Uloborus diversus, assembly GCF_026930045.1. Classification (NCBI taxonomy): domain Eukaryota; kingdom Metazoa; phylum Arthropoda; class Arachnida; order Araneae; family Uloboridae; genus Uloborus; species Uloborus diversus. The sequence continues at coordinate 58,182,723 of NC_072738.1, forward strand.
TCCAGAGAAAACTTTAGTAGAGTTTTGATATAATATCTTAGCAGCTTCCCGATTCACCAAGCAAGCTAAAACATTAGTATTGCAAACATGGCCTAAGCTAAGGCAGAATTGGTGGTAAGCATCAGGACAATTTACCTGCAAGTCTTACAGTGTAACGGAATCCAGAGCCTTATTTTCAGTCAATACAGATTGTAGGCAAAACACTTAATAAATACGTTCGGTTTTATCTAAGTATACCTTCAATCGAAAGGCAATGTCCGATATGGTATACTGTAAAAACGATTCAGAAACGTTCCTGGAAAATAATGGGCAGCTGATATGCACAATTTCTGCCAGTAACATATTTGGCTAAAAAAAATGAATGTTTTCCATTAAAATTCAGTAACGTTCCTGAAATGATCCTGGAATCTTTCTGAAGAATTCAGAAATTTTATCAGTAAAAGCCAGTCGTGCATCTAGAATTCCAGAGAAAACTTTAGTAGAGTTTTGATATAATATCTTAGCAGCTTCCCGATTCACCAAGCAAGCTAAAACATTAGTATTGCAAACATGGCCTAAGCTAAGGCAGAATTGGTGGCAAGCATCAGGACCTTAACTTACCTGCAAGTCTAACAGTGTTACGGAATCCAGAGCCTTATTTTCAGTCAATATGCAGATTGTAGGCAAAACACTTAATAAATACGTTCGGTTAATCTTAAAACTTGGAGATCAAAATACTTTCACAACAGTGAGAATTCTGCATTTGTGCAACTTGTAGCAATTCAGATTTTTTGACAAAGATACTTGATTTTCACAGGATGTGTATGAAAACTTGTGAAATCCCAAAACGTTTCACGGGACTAATCAGTAACGTTTCGAAACGTTTTACAGTGTAGAATAATTGCGCTTAAAGTTTGGATACAACAGTTAAGCACGACCAAAGTACGCAGTTGTGTGGGGTGTTCTCACCCTTACACATGTGGGAAGTCCGTACATGAGGTTTTATACGACCACTTTCCACATAATGTAACCGGATATTGGGTACAGGGAAATCATGTATCGTTATCTATCTCTAACTCTCTGTAAAATTAGCAATTTCTACCTCTAAGAAATAGTTTTAATTAATTACGGATTTATTCATTTAACGGAAATAACATAAATTAATAAATACATTTCTCGCGTTAGATTGAACGACAGACAACTAAACCAACTTATTACAGTTGTATCTATGAGTTTCTTAAAATCAAGTATATTTGCGAAAACGGTTTCTGAAGTGCTCGAAAGTTGCATAAATGCAGACTTTTAACTGCTGTGGAAAATGGTTTAGCTACCCGTGTCAAAACATACCACGCACTTTTATTAAGTGTTTCTCTTTCAACTCAATTACGACACACCCAGACTGACTGCTCAGAAATAAATCTGAAGTGCAGTGTCTGGATACAATAACTCTGTAAGAAGTGTAGGCAAAAGCGGTTTTAGGTTTTTGTCTACAATTGTACATTAGCATTGGACATATTTCCCGAAGTGCTTCAGGGTCGTTCACTGAAAATAAAGTTATACTGAGCCACTACTATAAACACACAAGTTTTTCTTGCAAGATGCCTGATTGACTCCAAAACCATGAGTGGCTTCAATTGGGAAAGATTCTGAATTCTTCAGAGGGGCTGCCAGGTTAATTTTAGGAAGATTACCAAATTTTAGCGGTAAACCTTTTTTTCTCTTTTTTTTTGGCCAGATATGTTACTTACAACAATTAGGCAATTTCGCTACCCATTATTTTCCAGAAACGTTTCTGACTTTTCTTTAAAGTGTTTATGGGAAAACTGATAAAATTACGGCTAGGCAAACTTTAATACCAACTATTTAATGGTCCATGTGCATTAGTTGTTAAATCCTAATAAGCACAAACCTCCAGTTCTACACAATTGACCCTCCCTAGTTCAACTTCATTATTGTAATTTCAAACCTTTTCCGCTACCCGAAAGTGAGTAAAAAGTGCTGTTCTTTCTCCCATTAATGAAAATAATACGATCCAATACTCATCACATGCTTTGTTCAGACTTTTCACATTAAAGCTCATCTACAGTCACTACTTCTTTGGAATGATTTTGGCGAATGATCAGTGATCACCATCATCATAGCCGACGTCATTATCTACCTCGTATTTACGAAGCCAACTTATTTTCATTAATGACTTTCATACGTTGCAGCCTTAAGAACAACTTACCATTTTAATCAGTCATCATTAGCGTCAATGGGACTTTTAAATCAAAAAGCCTAGTTTTTTTTTTTTCTACATTTAAAGGATGTGGAAGATTTTCTTTTCTTTCAAAAGAAAGGAAAATATAAATTTTATTTAATTGTAGTATTATCGGTAATACATCCGTTTCCCGATTTATCCAACCTTTAATTATGCATCATACAATTTATAGAAAAAAGTTGTTTATTGTTCTTATTTGAAAAAATAAATAAATAAATTAAATCTTTGATTCTAGCTTAAAAATATGTTTTTATTCTGTTAAGAAAACATTTTTTCTTCTGAACTGATCAAAATCCAACAACTTATTGAAAGCAAGATAGAGCTTGAGTATGCAGTGGTGATCCCCCTCCCCCAATAACAATGGCGCACCTCTCAAGTACTACAGTAGACAACACAATATAAGTTTCCTAAAAACACCGTAAAGGCATTCCCCACCCCACTTCTGACAGGCATCCCAAAACAGCCAATTTTAATTCGACCAGTTGGTGTAACTCTTCAGTTACCTAAGGATTGAGAAAATAAGTCCTCAAGGTATGTTTTAAGAAATTCATTGGCAGTTGGGACTCATTTGGTTACTATCCTTTAGTATTAAATGTTTTTTGTATCAGTTTGGTTTTTGACAGTTGAGCACTTGCACTTCAAAGCTTCAACAAAAGACTATCTTTCGTAGTAAAAGTTTTTTTTCCTTTTTGTGGTAAGGGAAATAAAATTGCAAATCGAAAATTGCCGTTTTTCTTACTGCATCTGCATGTTTATTTTATTAATACGAAGTTTTCGTCGGTTTTTAGAAAGCAATTTCTGACTGTTTTACTGTAAATTTGTAACTATCTGACTTAATACCCAATAAATGTGTTCGAAATATAGTTTTCCATTCCTAAGATTAAACGTCACAAAGAATCATATGAATCAGGTTCGCGAGTGTCAGTGATCCACCGGTCGTAGAATGGGCAGATCTGCTCATTTGCCTAAGATCAATCTCGATCAAGTCATCTTCCAAGAGAAAAAATCAAAACTAATTCATCCGTTTAGGCGCTACACCCTTGTGCAAATTGATGAAATCAAGTTGGAAATTTTTAATTTTCAAATTTTTTAGGTTGTTCAATCTTTGTTCATAACAGCTGTATAGCCTACCAGCTGATAAGGCGGTACAACCTTGCGTTTTTTTTGTCATAAATATTGTGTTTGTTTAAATGTTATAAATTTCTACATATTTCAGCTGTCTTTTCTCAATCCGGTCACCTTTTATCTTTTTTTTAGCCATGGATATTTCTCCACGGAAGAGGCAGGCCATTGTGACATTGAGTGAAAATCTGATCGCATAACAAAAGAAAAAATGATTTGTGCTTTGCTGAAAACATGACTAAGAGATCAAGAATTCAAGGAAAAGTGCAAAACTCTAGTTGACTCTATGCCCAGTTGAGTGAAAATAGTGCTGAACAAAAAAAAGGGGGGGGGGGGGCGGGAGCATACTAAGTGGTGATTTTATTTTATAATTAAATGATGGAAATAAAGGTGATTTTGTAAAAATATCGACTTCATTCCATCAATTCGCACAAGGGTGTACGATGCCACAGATAAACATCTACGCACACAGATACACTGATTAAACTTATTAGTCCCCTTCCGTCTGCATCGGCGGTTAATGAAATAGATAAGTAATAGAAAGAAATGACCAGAACTTTTGTGCACATAATTTTGGACACATTTTGCACATAAAGTACGCACAGGTTAAATATATAACCCCTCTCTTTTTACGCAGGGGTTTAGTAAAAAAAGACACTGACAAAATAAATATCAGAAAGGAATGCTTACTGACAAAAAACTTCTTGTGTGTACACAAATTTTTTTTATTACATTTTGTACTCAGATGTACTGTGTAAACTTATAGCCCTGTTTTCTTTCGCACCATAGATGAATGAAACATACACTAACGTAAGTGCCATAAAGAAGTGCATACTGCCAGAACTTAGTGTGAACATATTTTTTTACTCATTTTGTACACAAAGGCAAGTTAATGAAATAGACACTAATAAAATAAAACTTACTAACAGAATTTTTTGTACATATGTTGTACCTGAGGCGATACAGACTACTACTTTAGGGGGAGGGGGAATACCGAAGAGTGACCCCCCCCCCCTATCTCTCTCATCTCCTCTATGAACAAACATTTGGTCTTGGGTGCGAAAAATTTCTGAAACAACTTTAGTGTCAATTAAAATATCCAAATTGATAAGGAATAACGTACCTAATAGGGCAAAATCGTTACTAATTAATTTCATAAGCAAGGAAAAAAAGTAGTATTTCAAATGTTTATGACTTTTAGAAATTTTTGAAGAATGAAAAATATTATTGCAATATTTTACATTTTATTCATAAATTGTTTGAATTCAATGTGGATGTATAATAATGCCGATAGTTTAGGAGGGTCATGACCCTCACGATCCTCCTCTGTATAAATCCCTGTGTACACATTTTGTACTTAGATACACAGGCTAAAGTTATAAATTCCCTTTCTTTGGCATAGGGGGTTGGTGAAATAGGCGCTAACAAAATAAGTACCAAAAAGAAATGCTTACTATCAGAATTGTTTGATCATATTTTATACACCAACTAGAGGCCAGTCCCGACCTTGTTCGAATTTAAAAAACTATTCTAAATAAATATTATAAAAGAACTTTTTAATTTGAAAATGAATAGTAAACGACATTTTTTTTTTTTTTTTTTACGTTTTCATGAGATTTGAAACAAATTGATTTACCTCATTTCCTCATCAAGGGAGACCAACATATAAATCCCATTGAAAAATACAATCTTCCCGAATATAACGTTGCGCTACGTATCGTTTAGATGTACGTTTGATGATGATGATGATGGAATAAGAAAATTCTTATTGGATATTGTAACCACTTAAATTGAAAATAAATATACAGGGACCATGGGGATGATAGGATTATAAGTCAACTGATCTGCTACTGGTGCTGTAAGAACAATGCTACAAATCATATTATTCCGTGTTTTATTTTTTCATTTTTTTTTCCCCGTGAAACATACGGAGTTTTTCTTGGGGAGATATTCAATGAATTTAAATGTGGAAAGGTCAGTTTTTATACCTCTAAGTAAAGTCCCGGCAGTTCCGTAAACAAACACCGTGAAATTCTGTTGATTAATAGTTGATAGAGTTTATATTTTTATTTTTTAAAAGTTCCACCGGGTATGCCGCTCAAAATTTATTTACGTTCCTGGTTTTCATGTACTAATCATGCTCTAAGAGTTTTTTCTTTTTTTTTATTCTCTACGGTGGTGGCAAACAATAGTCCCCTATTGAGTGTCCGCTTAAATAAAAAAATGTTCCTTTAATTTTTATATCGCTTGAAATTTAACAACAATCATAGTATTTTTGCTGACACTCTCCTTGCAATGTGTCGTCACAGAGATCTTTTTTAAATTTTTATCATACAGTAATAGGGTCTAAAAGTTGACACAAAAGTTAAAATAGTTGTGAACAATTCTCTAAGTTTAGGAGAGGAGTTAGAAAGTTACATGCATAAACTAAAGTTAGTTTCCAAGGTTTGTCATCGTCTATAAGACCGAGTTCTTTATATGCTGCTTGATAGGTTGGCAGGATCTGTAACAGCTAAACGACTTTGGGTATATGTAGGAGCACGAAAATGTTCCAAACGAATTCTTATGTGACAAAACTCAGATTAGCAATTAGGGTGAATAATGTATATTCCAGTATGAGGTGAGTCTTTCTCAATCCTGGGATGCCTTTCAACCTTTTGAACTCGTTTTCTACTGAAAAATTGCATTTTTTATATACATCCATTTTTTTGGCACTTTCGTTCTAACAGGATATTTGTCAGCTATATTAGTTTATTATATCGCTTTGAAATGCTTAAATACGGTCATCAAAAAGAATAGTTCAGCAAATAATTTTTATTCATTTTTTCCTCGTTGTCAAATTCTTTCCTATTTACTGTTTTTTGTTCGTTGTTGTTTCAACTCTTAACTTTGAAAATGTGGTAATTCATTGCAATTACTTTTTCAGTTGAGATTTTTCTAAACTAAATGTACTTATTTAAATTCATTAGCAGAAGCTTTCCATTTCGATTTTAGTATGAATCAAAAACCTTAGAAAATGGCCCGAAATTCATGCAAAATAAAAACTATTAGAAAAACGTGGATTATTATCGTCTGTCTACACTACTTGTATTTAAAAACTAAATCCCCCCCTCCCCGAGGCGAATCTCAGTTATATTTTATTTAATTAAGTTTTGAAGCGTAAACATTAGGTGACTCTAAATGGTTTTCACTACCCTACCATCCGCCACCTCAAATACATGTAACGCTTTTGGAGGTTCTCATCTGGCATCGTGATATTTTTATCTTTCACGTGTTTTCATCCCTTAACATTCAGCTCGGAGCGAGCCTTTAACTACACTGTCGTTGCGGGTAATCGTTTTTACGTATGACTAGTTTTCAGTACGGTTTCAGGAAAGGTAAATCTTGTGCAACTAATTTATTACATTTCTATGACAAAGTTACCATAACTTTGGACAATAAGAAGCCTGTAGATGTTGTTTACATTGATTTTCAAATAGCTTTCGATAAAGTACAGCATGTTGCTCTACTTAGCAAATTAGCTGATATAGGAATAGGAGGGAAAACTTCCATTTGGGTAAAAAACTGACAGACCGGAAGGAAACAAAGGGTAGTTGTAAGGGGAAATTATTCTAATTGGAGTGAGGTTTTAAGCGGGGTTCCTCAAGGATCAGTGTTAGGGCCTGTTTTGTTCATTGTTTTTATAAACGATATGTATAAAAAATATTTCTGGGAACATGAATTGTTTTGCTGATTTTATGGGGACTATAGAAAATGAAGAACAAGCAAATCAGCTGCAAGAGGATCTAGATCATATTACGGAGTGGGCTTATAAATGGGGTATGGCTGTTAATGTTGGGAAATGTCAAGTCTACATTTAGTGCATGGAAATAAGTGTACAAGTTATTATTTGCAAGATTCAGTCATCAGTCAGGCAGAAAAAGTTACTGATCTGGGCGTCTTAATAAGTCAGGATTTAAAGTTTAGTCAACAGTGCAGCATAGCTAGTAACAAAGCCAATAAGATGCTTGGGTTTATCAATAGATTCATTTCAAATAAATCTAAAGAAATTCTTCTGCCCTTATACAGAAGTTTGGTAAGACCTCATTTGGAGTATGCTGTTCAGATTTGGTCTCCTTATCTTAAGAAAGATATTAATGTATTGGAAAAAGTTCAAAGTCGGGCGACAAGGCTAATAAATGGGTTTTCTCATTTAGACTACGATTCCAGACTCAGAATGCTAAAAATGTACAGTCTTGAGCAGAGAAGAGACAGAGGGGACATGATTTAGTTATTTAATTTTATTAAAATGAAAGATGTTATGGGGCTAAAGTTTAACACTGAAAACAAGACAAGGGGTCACTGTTTTAAGCTATTTAAATCCCAGGCTAACATGGATATTAGGAAAAGTTATTATTTTAGCAGGGTAGTGGAACCTTGGAACAGCTTACCGGAAGAGGTGGTAATGAGCAAGGGAGTAGACAGTTTTAAGAGGGCCATTGATCTTCACTGGGGATTGTAAATTGACTTGAACCAGTCTAGCTGCAGAGTTGGGCAAATTTTAATTGTATTGACAATTAAAGATTAACAAATAATTAATTGGTAAACGTAACCACAACAACTAACAATTAATCAATTGTAATTGTGGAAAATTACAATTAACAATTAATTAATTGTTAATTGCAGTTTACTACAGTTTACAATTAATTAATTGTTAGTTGTAGTTTACCACAGTTAAAAATTAATTAATTGTTAATTGTAGTTTACTACAATTAACAATTGTCGATTGTTCTGTGAATTTTAATTAAAACTAACTCATAAAAATTACTGGTTTTGTACAATATATTCTACAGACGACAGGTCTACCTGGGACGTGGACACTAAACGGGTATCATATTACTATCTATTTAAATACACATGTTAGCAACAAATAAAATATGAATAAAATATCAGTAACTTTCAGTAAATTACCGCCCAATAGCCAGGGCTAAAGCAGAAATACATGAAATACTCGAGTTGAACCGAACCATTGCTTCGGTCACTCGTGTGGTCTGCGCTAATTCTATATTAGCTACCAGTTTGTTTGGCACTCTTGGCTTCCTTAAGAGGTTTTCCATCTTCAGCTCAGTCTCTTTTCTATGCCGGGATAATGAGCACTAATAAGCACGAAACTGCAGTCCTCGGATGGAAATGACTGAGCTGGCGGTGTATTTTATCTATCAGCAACTTTATTATGAGCAATAAATTATTTACTGCAGCATATGACTTTTCTTAAAAAATCTTACGGCTCCAGAAAAATATCCTCGAGAAAGGTATATTTCAATTAAAAATTTTAATTTTTTTTCCGTACTAGTAAAAGTCTGAAGAACACCTGAGGGAAATTACAGAAATGCATCTTAATTACACGATTAAAAAAATAAATAAACAGAGCGGCCTCTGAGATTTTACGTCCCCTGTTATGTCCTTCTTTCTGATTTCCCCTGTTACAGGTTAAACTATAAAACAATGATTTGCACAATTTTAAAACACTTAATGAAAACACAAACATTTACGTGTGGAAAAAAACTTGCCAAGACAAGAATAGCGAGCGGGCAATCAACACTGAACGAAAATACGAATTCTAATAACACTTTGAACTCTGTACGCTGCGCTGTACCTATTGATACATTAATTGTTAGTTTTAATTGTTTCATAAAGCAATTTAAAAAATTAATTGCAATTATTTTAATTGTGAAAAGCGATTAACGTACATTAATCTAATTAAATTAATTGCAAAGTACAATTAATAGTTTAATTGTAATTAATTTAATTGCAATTACTTTTTTAATCAACTAACAAGGCAATTGAAAAAATATTACCAAACACTGCTAGCTGGGCCCAGAGCCTGTTTCTGGTCGTCACTTTCATATTTGTATATTAGATATTTATATAATATATATATATATATATATTTATATATATATATATATATATATATATATATATATATATATATATATATATACAAATATAACGTATATAACAAATATTAATATATCGTATATTTATATTTGTAGCATCACGAAATATGGTAGCTAAGACAAACTGTTGGTTTAAATATTAGTATAAATACGTATGTGCATAATTCATAGCGTATGTCACTCAGTAAGAATTCCTTTTTTTCATGTAGTGAAAGAATTTTTCAAATAGTTGCAATGGTTCCAGAAATTGTCTCGAAGATATAAACATACAACAATCCGCTCTCTCTCTCTTTATAATACAGGGTCTATTATGAAAGTAATGAGCATAATGTTATTGTGACGCAACGATAGATGGCAGCACGGTAAAACTGGCTGGGAAATGTGGTGCGGGATATGCCCTTTCAATGCATCCAGTCGTCAGTTGCTTTCGAGCAGTGTGAGCGGAGATAAGTGCCTCCGCTTGAAGTATGTTTTCAACTTTTGTAACATAACGCATTGGAGCGTTCGCTTGAACAATGATACGCCATAAAGTTTTGCGTGAGGTTTGGAAAAAATGCAACCGAAACATTCCAGATGCTGCAAGAAGCCTTCAAGTTCGATTGCATTTCAAGATCACAGTCTGGGAAGTGGCACAAGGCATTCAAAGAGAGCCAGGAGGAGGTCGCCGACGAACCCCGTTATGGATGTCCCCCCCCCCCCCCCGGTGATCCCTCACCACCTTACAGTCCCTACTTAGCTTCATGTGACTTCTTTTTGTTTCCCCGACTCAAGAGAGAGAGAGAGAAGAAAGGAAAACATTGGGGAACCTTGGGAAACATCCAACACCATGTTACAACTTTCCTGAGAGGCATTCCCTTGGAAAAGTTTCAGGGTGCCTTTCAGGCGTAGCAAACACATCTCCGCAAGTGTATTGATGCAGGAGGAATGTATTTTGAAGAATATTGAACATTTGTACAAATTACGATCAATAATTATATTTTGCCAGTAAATGCTTATTACTTTCATAATGGACCCTGTATTACTAGCTTACTACCCGGCGTTGCCCGGTGTGCTTCTTAATATAACGTATCTTTTAGATAATTTAATGGATGAATTTTATCTAAATGAGGGTAAAAAAACTGCAATCACACCTTTTCTTCTAGGCTTAAATCCTCAAAAGACTGTAAATAACGCAGAAAGTCCAGCACTTGCAGAAAAAATCTCACCTAGTAAAAACGAAAAAGCATGAGGCATGTTGTCGGGGTTCTGTCGTGTCCACTGGCACGTTGTCTGCGGCTGAATCAGACAGGCGGTACATCCAATGTCTTAATGCAAAGACAAATGATTGTCTTTTGCACATTTTGTGGGACAACCTTTTACGTGATGCTTCGAATACGAAACTTGAGCTTAGAATGCTACCTTAGAAGTTTTTGTTTACTCCAAGACATCAAAGCATGTACTCAAAAACTCTTCACATACATTTCATTCTGGAAAAAAATCGCGAAATATCTGCCTAGAAAGAGTCGTGAGTAAAATTCAATGGCTTTTATCATGCACAAATATATGCAAAGTATGTTTATTGGACTCCGTTGCAACATTTTCAGATTAATTGAAAATCATCCTCAATGGCCCAAAAGCTAAACAGATAGTTCACCGTACAGAAAATAAAGCCTTCAATCATTGTTGAAAAAAGACGTTAGCATTCCGTTTTACTGATTTTCTGGTGGTGATTTTCGTATCAAGGTATCACGGCTAGGTAGACTCATTTTATAAAATTATGTAAGTATTCAGGTATGCAAGCACATTTTGTAGAAAACGTTCTTTACTCATAAATAACATTACAAAATGTGTCTACTCGCACTTTTCATGGCGATTTAGTACCATGCCATGGATTAAAATTGGATAAAATTAACTTACATGAAAAGATGCAAGACAAGTACATTTGATTTTCTTATATTTATGTGAAATTTCTATTTTCGTTGGTAGGAAAGACAGTAAGACAGTAATATCACTGTCTTGTAACGATGGGGAAGTTGTCTATAGTTAAATTCTATTTCAAAATTTTAAAGCCTGATACTTGCCGTAAAACCGTCAAGTGAACTGCGTTATGAAGAAAAAAGTAGGTGTGACCATTTTAGTCACTATCCGCGTCATCTTTTAAAAATTATTTGCAGGCCATGAAATTAAAAAAAAAAACCGTCTAATTCGTACTTACGACCAGTGGTGTTCCCATAGGGTATAATACTCCATGTACGCCTTATTCTCTCAAATATTATTTAGACACATAGCGTATTCCCTCGAGCTTTAAAAATGTTCATATTATGACTTATTATGTATATGATCGCATACACATATTGTGCGTAAAGGATTACTGGGAGTATACCCTCAAAAAAATTTACGGGAACATCGCTGCTTACAACTGTATAATATCCCATTCTTTTGCTTATACTTTGCAAAAATTTTTTGTAAATTTTGTTCCTTTCATCCGCAGCTTCAAATTGAAGGAAATGTATATCCACGTTTTGAAACGTAATCTAAAACGTCCCCCCCCCCTCCAGTTGTTAAGAGACCTCTTCGATTACACTGATACTTGCAACCTATTCTTATCTTACAGCATTTCTTCAATGGCAGTTGAAATGCTTAGTGGTAGTTACAAACTTCCAATATTTTTCGATTGTTTACAATAAAAGTCATCGAACTGAGGCTCTTAACTGGGAATGGAGATTTGTTTTACTTATTTCGCGATGAAAACAAAAAAGAAAAACTTCATAATGTGGCGTAATATTTCATTATGCCCTTTTCAGTAGCAGTCTCTTTGTTGCAAAAGTTGCATCATATTCGCTAACTGGTTTTAAATTATTTCTAGTCTGCGAAGATACTCCATCAGGCGTACTATTGCTCGAGCGTTAAGGTAACATAAAATTTTAAACGGTTAAAAAATTTGTTTATGTAAAAAATTGAGCAATTTTATGCATTTTAGTTTTAATTAAAATTAATATTTCTTTGCATTTTTTCAAACTTTAAACTCTTACCCTTCCAAAGCTATATGAATGCCGCCGTATTAAATTCCCGTGTCGTTTTGCGGGTCTAAAGGTGCACAGCCTTTTATTTTACCACACATTGGCAATCCTAGTATGGTAGTTTATGTACATTTAATAAACTCCATGATTATCCCCCTCCCTCTTGAAAGATAAATTCCAGCTCTGCTACTATGCACAAAACTGATTATTTTGCAATTCATTTGCCATATTAGTATTTTTTCTCCTGATCCTTGATAATCTGGAGCGATTTCTGTTAAACTTAATTGAACCGAATTAGGTAAATCATGGAGAGAAGATCATAAAGAGCATATTACATTTGCATTGATTTGTTTCAGGATACTACAAAATTAAATTAAATTTCTGTTTCAAGGATGTGGTTTTAATAAAAGTTTAGTATTCAAATGCTAAATTTGTTAAAAATTGTTGATCAAGAATGCTTTATCGACACCTATCTCATTTTGGTATTTTCTGTGCTGTTTATGTAGAAAATACTGATCAAAAATTTCGTTTATTGTTTCGATGCTATAACTTGAAAACTTATTAGCAAAAGGTAGCAAGCGAATTTAGTACAACTTGCGGGAGTCTTCAATGCGTCCCCGTGTCTTCGCAGGTTGCAAGCTAGGAAACACCTGAACAACAGCATTTCTTTTCGTTCGACTTTCTCGCCAAACATGCTTTAACGTTCGTCGCTAAACGGCATCGCCGGCCGTCGTTAAGGATACGTTTCGTGTTGATTGCATTTAAAATAGCTCCTGGTGGTTATAAATTGATAACCGTTTTCATTTGCTTTGAACCAAGGTTCACAATTTTAACGATTAAAGTTAATCTTTGAAGAAACTTCATCCAGGGCAGTTTTTTACGAGCTTTTCATTTAGACTAAATTCATAAATGTACAAAAATTCGTTCGTGCAGAAAAAAGTAATTTTATGACTCAAAATATGAAATTAGACTTCTTCGGATCTTTCCCAAAACCAGCCTATATGAATTCCTGAGTAACAATTTACCTTTGTGCCGAATTTGGAAGAAATCAGACGAAAACTGTGGATTTATATAAAGAACATACATACCCACACACCCACAAACATACATCCATTTTTATATATATAGATATAGAAAATATGGTTTCAGATCATAATTTTTTCAAAAATATTATCATATTTCATAAAAAAAATCTAAATTTACATTTTATCTGTTGTAAATGATATTTTTTTATGAGTTGATTCATATTTTGATACATAAAACAATCTTTGCCATTCCAAATGATTTTTTTGCAAAGTTCCTATTGAAGTTGCAGAAGTACCAAATATGTTTTAACATTACTAGAAGGATTTTTCAAAACTTAATTCTGAAGCAACTGCTGGATCAAATCAAACAAACTTTTGTTTCCAAAATTAAAAAATGATACTGATCACAATTATGTAAAGAAAAATTCAAGTTCTCATTGAAAATTTTGAAGTTGATGCTCGTTTTAATATGAAAACGACCCCTTACCAACAATTCACTAACGTCATTTTGTAGAACACATAATTCTTGGAAAAAAAAAAAAATAAAACGTCTTAGACCTGTCTATAGTGTCAATAGTCTTCGAATACGAACAGGTGTTTTTTTTTCCCCCATGACTGTACAATTTGCGATTTGCTTACAGACAGTGGTGGATACTAAAAATATTTTTCATTCAATGTACGCGATAGAACCCTCGTGCTCTGTGCGATAGAACCCCTCGATCTCATTTCGTATTTCTTCATCCCTAAATAGAGGATGTCACTATCAATACTGTGTGCAAATTCAAATGATGGTTGGAGCCTGCTTTTGATGGACAACATTTTAAAACTCAATTGCTCTGTAACCGTGAACTACTTTTAATTTATATTAACAAATCCAATGTCAATACATGACGAATACTTTGCACATTAGGGGAAAAACTACCTGCAGAAATGACCAGAAAGGCTAACCATAAATGTTCTAATCTGAAGTCTATTTCAACTAGCATACTTGTGTTGAAAGTAGTAAAGTTTAAGAAATTTCAATGCTATTAGTGCGGAAATTTTTTCCCCCATTACGCATCAAAGAGTCCACTGAATGCTCCAACAGGCTAATAACACGTTTGCAATCAAGTTACGTATATTCTTAAATATACAACTCTCGCTCTGATCCCTCTCGCAGAGTGCGAGCGAGATTTACACGAAACAGCAGGCTTATGTAATTTCGGATATCGCTATGAAGACGTTTTGTACTCATATATATTTTCCATACATTAGAACAGCGACTGGTAGTGAAAAAAAAAGAAAAAAGAAAAAAAAAGAAAAACTTCACAATTTGAATTCATTTTATGTAGGTCTTTTTCTCTTAATCTCTTTCGGAAATTTCTGTTAATTAGAAGCAGTTTATATAAAATTAACAATATTTTCTATTGAAAAATACATTGTTCTTGTAGGAAATCTACATATTTCGTAAGTTATTTTTTTTAAAGTTACTACAGGATAAATTTTATTTTAAGTCATAAGCCTAATGTGTACGTTCGGATGTGCCAAAAAAGCATCTTATCATTCATTAGGGAATTGATAAAATAGAATTAATAGTATAACACTTCCTATACTTCGTATAAGGAAATACCAAAAAGGCGCAAAAGGTTGTATGCGCAAACATAGTCCCAGTGACGCAATGCTATACGGAGCCATAGGGAAAATGATGGACTGACTCAGAGAGTTAGAGCTTAGACTCCGACTCCTTCGCCCAAAACTCAGTCCAACTCCGACTCCACAAGCAAAGGCGGAGTTGCGGAATTTGAAGGAATATGCCCGACTCCGGTTCATGGAATTTTTAATCTTCCACTCCCGACTCTGACTCAGAATCCTTTATACTCCCAAATCAATCGTGGAGCGTATTCCGATTCCCTGACTTCAACTTCGCAGCATTGAAAGGAAGTATCAAAATTTTATTCAGAGCCGCACAGCTATCAGAGCAAATCAGAGATTTTACTACCTCTGTCCGAAAAACTCTAAGCGGACCTCGAATCAGTACACTCGTAACACATATCGCACAAATACATTTATTCACAGGACACAGCACATAACAAGAAAATATTTACACAATACATAATTTCATGGCAAATTTGCCTAACTAATGCTCAAAACTCGAAAATAAAACTCAATAACTCAAAATGAAACTCAATAACTCACTATTTCATTTTATAAAATCTCTCAAGTGTTTCTCGCTTCTCAATACTCAAAATACGCCATCCAAACTCACATTTTTCAACTCTAATCACCAAAACTCTTATCGCACGCACATTCTAAAGATATTTTGTTGCCAGCTCTCAGAAAACAAAAACTAAATAAAAACAATTTCAATTACGCATTTCACTAGTAAAATACAATAAAATTATTATAACGAGGAATCTCTTAACATTCTCCCACCTTGCAATATGAAATTTACTAATTTGTATTGCAACACAAAACCTAAGAAATATCAATTAGATCAAAGAAATTATAACAGTTCAAATGAAACAGAGTTTTACATCTTTAAACGTTCAGGTACTCTAATCTTTCTCCCATATCTGGTTTCTTTCAAAAGGGGCCGAGTGTTGTTAGATGTTTCTTCTCCCACAAACACGTCTGAAGGTATCCCAGGCTCTTTTCTCGTTCCTGAGAAAAAGGTTGTTTCTGCAGAGGTCTCTTTGACCAGCGAAGGTAATTTCAAAGAACTAACTTCAGTCGCAGATAGTTCTAAGGGATATAGCCTTTGAAATGGCCGCAGTCTCTCTCCTTGTTGTGTCTTTACTCTGGCTACTCTGGAATGGCCATCTGCTCCAGGATAGATTTTCATTACTACTCCAAGAGGCCAGTCATTACGCTTGGATCCGTCACTCCCTATTAAAACGATATCACCAACTTCTAATGAGTTAACTTTCCTATAGCCTTGGTTAATTAGAAGTGCAAAATATTCATTTCTAAATCTTTGTCGTAAGTCTTCTCTTAATTTCTGTAGATATTTGGACCTTCTTGTCAACAAGGTTCTGTCTACCACATCTAGATCAGCATTTTCAATCTTGGTGCAGTTGTCACTTACCAGAAACATAGCCGGAGTTAAGGGCATCAGTTGATCTGGTGAACTTGATATGTATGTCAACGGTCTCGAGTTGATGATTGCTTCACAGTCGCATAATATTGTTGAAAGCTCCTCGTAGTTAACAGAAGATTTACCTAGCATTCTTCTTAAAAGGCCTTTCAGCATCCCAACCATGCGCTCCCACCAACCACCCCACCAGGCAGCGGTTGGTGGAATGAACTTCCAAGAAATCTGTCTTGTGGTGGAATAAGAGCTTATTTTATTCCAGTCGAGCGTCTTTAGCACATTGTTCGTTTCAACAAAACTCATGCCGTTGTCGGTGTAGAGAACAGCAATTCTTCCTCTTCGAGCTACGAATCGTCTTAATGCTAAGATGAATGACTCTGTTGACATTGACTTAACTAGCTCAAAATGTACAGCTCGGTAAACCGCACATGTAAATAAAATGATCCAGGCCTTTTCTCCTGATCGCAAATACAAAGGCCCGGCATAATCAGCCCCGGAAACTTCAAAAACACCTGCATGGGTGACTCTGTCTCTTGGTAATGGGGCGAATGGCACTTCCAGAGGTTTAGCTGTATGGCGTTTACATATAACACAGTTAGAAATCACTTGCTTAGCTAACTTCCTGACGCCTAATATCCAATATTTTTCTCTTAATCTCACTAATAAAGTAGACAGTCCTGCGTGGAAAGATTTTTTATGTTCTTCAGTCACCATTTTCAATACCGCTTTATGTTTTGAAGGTAACAGAATAGGACTCTTAAACTCTTCTGTTTCCTCACAATCAAACAATCTTGTTTGTAATCGTAGTAATCCATCCTTATCTTTGAATGTTTGCAGCTTCTGCAAACGATTATCTTCATGAAATTGCTCTGACTGTATTTGCCTCATAAGTGCAATTTCAGCTCTGTTGTACTCATCAGTTGTCAACTCTCCTATTATCTTATTCTGACTGGAAATATTGTGATAAAATCTATAGATCCATCCAATTGTTCTGATTGTCTTCGTATAACTTGAAAATCGGTCACTTACAATGTTATCTGTGCATTGCACGTTGACCATAGATGATACCACGCCTCTCTTTCTTTCACTTAAAATTTCTTCTTCATCAGCACAAAATTCGTCTTTAGGCCATTCTTCCGATGGGAAATACAACCATTGCGGACCTTCCCACCATTTTGATGAAAGAAGTTGGCTAGCAGAGCAACCTCTACTCGGAAGATCTGCTGGATTTAGTGATCCTGGTACGAACCGCCATGCATTCAAAGGAGTCAAGGATCTAATTTCCTGCACTCGGTTTTGTACAAACACTCCCCACGGCCCTTCTCTTCTCAACCATGAAAGAACTGTAGTAGAATCAGTCCAAAACACAATTTTCTCTTTTTTGAATTCTTTCAGAACTTCTACAGAAAGACGTGCTAAAATTGTGGCTCCAAGAAGCTCTAATCTTGCTATAGTCGTCTCTTTCTTTCCACAAGGTGCAATCCGAGATTTTGCTCTTAGCAGATGAACAGCTACTGAATCATTCAAACAAATTTTTATAAAAACAACAGCTGAATAGGCAGACTTACTAGCGTCGCAGAAAAAATGTAAACTATCAATTACGTATTCGCATTGCAACCATCTAGTTATCTTCAATTCTTTCAAAGTCTCCAAATTTTTCAACCATTTCAAGAATTCTTCTTCAGTATTTGTATCTACTTCTTGATCCCAGGTTAATTTGCATTCCCATAACCTCTGCAGCAAAAGTTTTGGCAGTAAAGTAACCGGACAGACTATGCCTAAAGGATCAAACGTTTTATGTGCAGCAGACAAAATTGACCTCTTAGAAATTTTCATCGAAGAGGTATCAGTATCATGTGATAACTTTAAACTGAGGGTATCATTTCCACGGTCCCACATCATTCCTAGCACATTCGTGGGTTCTGAAACTTGACAGCGGGAATCCGAGTACTCCCACCCTCGTAATTCAAATTTTCTCTCCATTAATATTTCTGTAGCCGCTTGCATAAATTTATGCAACTGAGCTTCATCCTTTACGCTAACAAGACAATTGTCCATATAAAAACTGTTAGCAAGTTCTTCTACAGTTTCAACGGGATATTTCGAGGACTCAACTCGTGCCTCTTCTAGTGCTGATTCTAAATGATACTGAACCACAGATCCGAGTAAAAAAGGGCTACACGAAGCACCGAATATTACACGACAGTGCCTGAAATACTTTAGCTCAGACTTATCGTTGTACCAGAGGAATCTCAGATAATTTTTGTCCCTTTCTGATACACGGATTTGCAGAAACGCTTTACATATATCAGCAGTAACCCCTATTTTATACATACGAAAGCGTGTTAATATTGATGGAATGAATTCAATAAGGTTCATACCCTTTTCAAGGCAGTCATTTAGACTTGGTGAAGATCTCGACTTAGCGGAAGCATCGAATACTGGCCTAATGCGAGTCGTACTATTTTCTTTGACAACAGGCCGATGTGGTAAATAATGCGATGGTTCTTGAATTTCATTATAAGGAACCTCTTCAATTATTCCCTCCTTTTCCCATTCTTTGAAAACCAGGTCATAATCCTCATACAGATTTTTCGCTTTTAAGTTCTTGACTGTGTTGTTCAGTCTCTTCAAAGCCAATTCAAAATTTTCAGGCAGAGGGGGATGTTCACTCAACCAAGGCAAATCAACGATAAACCTTCCTTCATCGTCTATTCTAACAGTTCTCAAAAAATGTTCTTTAGCTGCTGCATGCAATTCATCTTGCGTTTTCTTCTCAGATGGATCCAGTATACCGATCGTTTCCAATGACCACAAGTTTGATATACAAGTTTCATTACAAATCATACTCGTTACAAGTAATGCAGTGCTTTCTCGAGATTCTAAACTAAAGTTCTTCCCCATTAGTGTCCACCCTAGTTTAGTTTCAATTGCGGCAAGGCCACTAGGAAGTAATTTATAACCACCTGTCATCAGTTTTCCCTCAACGTCTGCTCCTATCAAAATTTCAATAGGGGCTCTACTATCATCCTCAATATGAATATTTAAGTCACAGAGTTCTTTTATACAGAGTTCATTTGTAGGTGGCTTTGTTTCACATATGACTGGTTGACTCAAAACGTCAAAATTGCAGTTATAATTACCGTTAGCACTAGTTAAATACAGTTTAAAAACTTCATGTTTACACACACCAGAATTTTTTCCTCCGAAAAGTGCATGTTTGAGACACTCTGAACCCAGGACTTCGTACTTCATCTCCTTTGCCGTATCCTTTAGAATGTATGACCTCTGGGATGCAGAATCAAAAATTGCTCTCGCTTTACGGCTCTTTCCGTTTCCTCTTATGATTACTATTAGGGTTTGCAACATCACTTTTGGTGACATTGAAATGTTTGCGAGAGCTGAATCTTGCTTTGGAGTTTCTTCTAATGCAACAACTCTTTCAGAAGACGAAGGTAAATGCGGTTGGCCACTTCTGCACAGCAAAATATGATGTCTTCTTCCACAATTAGCACATCCAGCTTTCACATTGCATTGACGAACTTGATGTCCTGTTTTGAGACATAGAAAACAGCAGTGAGATTTTCCAACTAGTAATTCTCTCTCTTTAAGCGGTATTTTCCCTGCTTTTATGCAATCATTCGAATCATGGTGATTGCCGCAAAAAATACACAGTTTCTGTTCCCGCGATGCAGTAAAAAGGTCAGCTGCTGTTGCTACTTGATCTCTATTCCCAAACTTTAATTTATTACCATTTTTCTTTTCAATGTGTAATTTACTGTTCTCTCGAGAAGTAGATTTCACTTTAGGACAATCGAACGACTGAGAAGCCAAAATTATTCTGTCTTCAGCCTCTACCTCATCTTGTAGGAAATCCAAAATTGATCTCAAGTCGTTCGTCTCTTCAAACTGTGAACTCGATTCATTTTCTGTGGCAACCTCTCGCGTTCTCCGGTTTGTTGCTCGGCATCGTTCCCAAGCTCTCAAAGTTTCTTGTGGAAGTGATGATTCAATTAGAGGAAATAACATACAAGCATATTTGTCTCTAGTTACTCCTAGAGACTCTAATGCCCTCAATTTAGTCTCTAATAAGTCGTATAATACTCGAAGAGATTTGGTTTGAGCACTTTCTCTCTGAAGAACTAATGCTAATAGATCTCTTACATAGATCTGGATCAGCAACTCTTCTTTTCCAAATCTACTCTTTAGCTGATTTAATGCTTTTTCATAGCTATCTCCTCCAGGCGGGAAACTTTTGATTAAATCGTCAGCAATGCTACCTTTAACCATACTTTGTGACAAATAAGAAAACTTGTCATGTAGGTCCAAGTTGGAGTCTTTATCGATCTTTTGAAACTGTCCCCAAAATCCGAGCCAGTTTCTTATATCTCCATTGAATGACGGGAGCCGTATCTTAGGATACCGTAACAGAGTGTTTTTCTGTGACGTATTTGCACTTGAAACCGAAGCAGAATCTTCTTTTTCACATGATGAAAGTTTTTTGAGTTTTTGTCCTAAAACGCACCAGCGATCAATATAAATCTCAGATTGATCAAACTCAGCATCACATTCTGTTTCTGAAATATTTCCATCGCAAAGATGATTTCTAACTTTGTATTCAGTCTCAATCATTAAAAGTGCCTTTTCTTCAATTACTTTAAGTTTAAGTAATTTATCTCCATCACTTAACCAAGCTTCTTCTGCATCAAATTCATTGCAAGCTTTCGTAAATAATCTCCTGTACTGTGTCCTGTTTTTCTTAAATTCATCCATTTTTTTTCTCAGCACGATAATTAAATTTATTTTATTCAAACAGACGAAAGAGTCCTGTCCACGGACGCCAGATGTCCGAAAAACTCTAATCGGACCTCGAATCAGTACACTCGTAACACATATCGCACAAATACATTTATTCACAGGACACAGCACATAACAAGAAAATATTTACACAATACATAATTTCATGGCAAATTTGCCTAACTAATGCTCAAAACTCGAAAATAAAACTCAATAACTCAAAATGAAACTCAATAACTCACTATTTCATTTTATAAAATCTCTCAAGTGTTTCTCGCTTCTCAATACTCAAAATACGCCATCCAAACTTACATTTTTCAACTCTAATCACCAAAACTCTTATCGCACGCACATTCTAAAGATATTTTGTTGCCAGCTCTCAGAAAACAAAAACTAAATAAAAACAATTTCAATTACGCATTTCACTAGTAAAATACAATAAAATTATTATAACGAGGAATCTCTTAACAACCTCAAAGAATATAAATTATGCGTTACCAATAGATATTATTGGAAGATGTAAATGGGGCAATAAGAGTGAGATGAAAAGTTTTAAGTTTCAGAGAGGACAAAATGAAAGTGGATGTTTTTTTAAGAAGTAAGGAGCGGAGCCATAGAAAACCTTACTTAATGTATCACAAATATGGTGCGGCTCCACGTAGAAAACTGCAAATAAAAGAAAGCGTATACAAACGCAAGTTACCACCCCATAATTGGAGCGAGGCTTTGCCATACCTCAACCAACTGATACCAATTAACATTATTGAACAAGTAACTGGCGCAATAAGAGTAATGAAAAACTTTAAGGTTCAGAGAGGACAAAATGAAAGTGAATGTTTTTTTATTTTTATTTTTTTTAAAGCAAGGAACGGAGCCACTGAAAACCTTACTTAATGGATCACAAATCTGGTGCGGCTCCAAGTGGAAAACTGGAGATAAAAGCAAGGGTATACAAACGCAAGTTACCACCCCATAATTGAAGCGAGGTTTTGCCAGTCCCCAACACAATAGCAATAAAGTAGTTTCTGGACGCTGTAAGGCAGTGGTGCTCAATTAATGGCCCGCGGGCCACATCTGACTGACGAAGTTAATCTACTTGGTCCATTGCTTTGCTTAATGTCACAAATCGGTAAGTACGATTAATGACAATGCTACAAATTTGGAACCAAATATTCAAAAATTAGTTTCTAAAAAAACACATGAACTTTATAAAATACTAGGGGCCAGTCCCGAACTTGTTCGGGTTGAAAAATTATCTATATATATAAAACGCTTATGCGTGGCGCAAAACGAGCCGTTATTTCTTTCTCTCCGTTGGCAACGATCCGCTTTGTTTACGATCGTTGTTTACAAGTGCTGCAGACTCGCTTCTAGCGTTAGATGTCTAGCGTTAGAATTTTGGTTTTTGAATGAGTGTTTTCGATCACTTGAATATAATTAACAAAGAAAAGAGCAGTGTGCTTGGGAGTATTTAGATGAAAGATTTAAACGCTGATCGGTAAGAAATGCTGCCGATAGGATTAGGCGGGCAAACGCACGCCGTGAACCCCGAATTGCAAATCCAGTGAGTTCTGTCAGTGTTTTCAAACATATTTCCGGTATAATCATGCACTTTACTGGAGAAAAGAGTTGAAATGACAGTGATAGTACTGAAACTGGAGAAAAATATTATTTTATTTAAAAAAATGCTAATAATAACACTGATACTTATCCTCGAATACCACTTATTTTATCCGATAGTAACGTGCCTTTTAAATTCAAACGTGAACAAGTTCCTGTTAGATTAGCCTTCCTAATAACTATAAATAATGCACAGAGTCAAACTTTTGATAAAATTTTTTTAGATTTGACAAAACCACTTTTCAGTCACAGACGTGTCATATGTAAGGCATTCAAGAATCATAGTATCTGAAAACCCAGAAATTTTCTA
Organism: Uloborus diversus; assembly: GCF_026930045.1. Taxonomy (NCBI): domain Eukaryota; kingdom Metazoa; phylum Arthropoda; class Arachnida; order Araneae; family Uloboridae; genus Uloborus; species Uloborus diversus. Next base: position 58,205,844 of record NC_072738.1, read on the forward strand.
TCATGTATGCAGAGAAGTGTTATGAGTTTCTTCTTTTTTTTAAAAATCCTTTGCAAAGTTAATGTTGATGTCGAAAGGTTTTTCCCTTAACCATAGTGCTTACAAAAAATAAAGTTCCCTACTTACGAGGGCTGCAGAATCAGAGGAAAAATGTCCCACTCCGACTACAGGATCTTTAGAGACTATGACTCCTTTACACAAAAATAGTCTGACTCCAGCTGTGACTCCTCAAATATTGGGAGAGCTGCGAATTTTGAGAGAAAATTACTGACTCCGTCTCTTGAAATTTTAGACCTTCGACTCCGACTCCTTTCCCATAACACCTGTCGGACTCCACAGCCCTGCTATAGCTTACCACGAAAAGAAGGGGAATGACCTTAATGCAAAAACATCATTTATAATAGGTTGCCTGTTATTATTTTGGAATAGATAGGATTAGCGAGACCATGCCTCTTACTATTCGGTGCTTTCTGGAAGATTCTACCTATTACAAATGTTTCCCTTCAAGGTCATCCGCCTTCTTTTCGTGGTCAAGCTTAACTAACTGCAACCTGTAAATACTGATTTTTTTTTTCCAACCACATTTTTTTATATACAGTGAAGCACTGCTTATACGTTTTTGAAGGGACTATGAATAAAGCGTACAAATGAAAAAAATGTATCATTGGTAAAGAAAATGTATATTAGACCCTCCAGGGACAATTTAAAAAACGAATAGGAGAGAAACATATAAACCGCGCTTCACTGTATTATGTTATTCCACATAGACTAAATGAATTTACTGGACAATTCTCATTGCAAAACATGTCACTTAGTTTTGCAATGCATTGAAGTTAAGAACTGAACAACAATGACAAAGTAAAGCAACAAATTGAATTGTGAAAACCTGAAGAGCGAAACATTTCACATACTTTTGCAATGGCATTGATGTTAAGAACTGAGTCACACTGGCGAAGTAAAGCAACAAATTGAATCGGGAAACCTGATTTTACTCTTAATATGTTTTCACAAAATCATTTTGACCCTCTGCGTTATTTATAGTCATTAGGAAGGCTAATCTAACAGTAAATTGTTTACGTTTGAATTTAAAAGGCATATTGCTATCGAATGAAATAAATGATATCCGAGGTATGACAAATATTAGTGTTATATAATAATCATTAATTTTATTTTTTTTTGCTACAATAATATTTTTCTCCAGTTTTATAATTATTAGTCTTAGGCCAACCCTTTTTCTCCAGTAAAGTGCATGATTAGTCCGTAAATGTATTTGGAAACACTTGCAAAATCCTCCCGATTTGAAGACTGTGTAAATTTGTGCCCCTTAGCGTATCGGCAGCATTTCTGACCAATCTGCGTTCAGATCTTTCATCTAAAGACTCCGTAGCCCACTGCTCTCTTCTTCGTAAATTGTATTCAAGTGCTCTGAATCTCAGAGGCTCAGTGGTAGCCCTTCCACGCTGCAGGTTCGGGTTCGATCTCCGGGTTGGGTATGATTGATTAAGCTGTTCGTTCATTCCTTCAGTGGGTCGATAAAATAAGTACCAAGTATGCTTGGGAACTAAACCCTAGGGGTTCAGCGTTAGGCTGACCTCTTAACCGGAACATCTGCCTAGCACCCCAGAGCCCTTGGTCAGAAGGAGTGAGATGGGTACAGTAGACATTGGCCCTCATAAGCTGTCGTGCCACTGGATTTGGTTTCTTGACTCTTAAAACACTTATTCTAACATTATTTTTACTAAATCACTGCTTTCAGAGAATGTCAGAAGTTGCTTGCTCTTTGCAACTGTTAGACATTTTAAAACATATATATACACATATTTTGACACTGAACATAGTATAGTTAATGACCATGAAATGTTTTTAAGTGTGTTAACATGGTTGAGTTTTTTTTCACTGCTATTTCTTTTGCATTCAGTAAATGTAGGAAAGAAAGATTATATTATGTTTGTAATTTTAGTACAAAAATGTTCCTTTGCATACTTCTCTCAAAAGATAATGGAATTGCAAACTTTTGCTTTATAATAATCCAATGCACGAGTTGCATGTCAAAGTAATTGTCCCCTTTTAAATGTATGAAAATCGTAAGTGTTTTGATATTCATATTAAGAAAAGAAAAACTACCTTTTTTTTAATACAGATAAAGCTAGACCAATATTTGGTGACCGGTGAGCGAGCGTAGCGAGCTCGGATCGCGAAGCGATCCGAAGGAACTGCGTAAGCAGTTCCGGGGGTTGGCGAGCGTTAGCGAGCAGGGGGCGATAGCCCCCTAGTCTGTTATAAATAAATATTATGCAGATCTTTTTTTTTTTTTAACATATCATGGCATACAACATTTTTTGTTTCGTTTTTATGAGGTTTTGAAAGAAATTGATTCATTTCATTTCCTAATCCATCAATCTACAGTACGCTTGACCTTCAGTTTTGATGATGGTGATGGCATAAGAAATTTTCATTGGAAATTGCAATTACTTATATTGGAAATGAAAATGTGCAAGGACCATGGGATTTCGAGAAATATTCCTGACTTATCTGCTTCAGGTCCAGTAAGCCCAGAATAATACGGTAAATCATATTAGTCCATATTCATTTTACTTGGGGCACAGTTCCATTGTAGACATACGACAAATTAAAGTTTCGCAACGAAATTATTGGAATACCACCTTTAATTTTAATCGAAAGAATATGGCTCTTAAAAGTGTTCTTAAGATACAGAGATCGTACACAGTTCCTAAAAGGAGACGATATTAAATGGGCTTGAAGGATATCTGCACGCGTTCATCAAGGGAACCACAGGTTTGGTAAGAGTAACCTGCAAAAGCGAAAATGACAAAATTACACCTCTCTCAATGTTATCTTAATTTCTTAGTTCTTTTAGAATTCACGACCTTTGTATTCAAACAGTGGCTCTTCGAGCCTCCGTAATACATTATGGGGCAGACCTTTTGAAAACGCTTTCCAAATGCCCCGCCCCCTTTTTTTTTCTTATGAAACGTACGGAGTCTTTCTAAAGAGAGGCATTCAAAGTAGTTTAAATCTCGAGTGGTCTGTTTCTGGACAACTCCGTGAAATTGCTGCACTTAAGTTAAAAGAACGAAAAACTACACACACATCCTCAGTCTGCCTGTTGCTTTTTGCTAAATTTATTAAACTTTTCTCAGTTCCACCGGGTATGCCTATAAACTTTAATTTGCCTTCTGGTATCATAGGCGAGTCGCTGATCAGTTACTGATTTGGTTGCGGAATTGGAAACGTACTCATTCAGTAGTTTGCAATCGTGTATCAATCTTGTCCGGAACATAACAACATACAGAAACCGCTTTCTCTCTTTATAATACATGTATAGATTTTACTGTGCAAATTTGTGCCTTCATACAAAGAAGAAAAATTTTGATTAGGTGCAGTGGTTTCGGAGATTACCAGGAACAGATAAACATACAAAATAAACTCTGTGTCTTTGAAATATTAGTATAGATTAAAAACTTCAAAGAGTAGCCCGAAATGCATGCAAAATTACAAATTTTAGAAGCACGGAGCAATATCGTCTAACTGCACTACTTGAATTCAAAAACTAATTTGCTTGATATGAATTCCAGTTATAATTCATTTGAATAAATTTTGATGCATTAACATTCTGCGACTGTAAATGTGACAGAATTTTTCAAATAGCTGCAATGGCTCCAGAGAATCCCTTTGAACATATAAACATACAAAAATCCGCCTTCTCTATCTTTATAATATTAGTATAGATACAGATATACAGGTTAAATTTGTAACCCCTCTTCCTTTTGCATCGGATGTTAATAAAATAGACCCTGACAAAATATAAGTAATAGAAAGAATGCTTTTTGCACACATATTTTATACACCTTTTGTACACAGATACACTGGTGAAGCTTATAACCCTTCTCTACTCACGTTGAGGTTTAATAAAATGTACACTAACAGAATAAATATCTGAAGGAAGTTTTTGTTGCCCAGAGAAGTAAAATTTCCGGAAATTTTGAAGTGGTGGAAAAAAAAGTTTTTTCTTTTTTTCGGGAAAGATTGGAAAAAAATGGAAAAATTGATTTTGTATAAATAAAAATGGGGTTTCTCTCTCTCTCTCTTAACAGCTCTGTGTTTCTTGGAACAGAAAAGAATTAAGCATTAAAAAATGTATGCAATCCACACATCTTCTTTTTCTGCTTAACAGAAATACCCATAAAGGTAAGTTTAATTAGAAATAATAAACTTTTTGTTTATAACGGGTGCTGTCTTGGTCAAACACTAGAAATAAGTCAAGTCGTCGTTCAACCAATAATATTGGGTAAGGTGTGTCTAATCATAACAATGACATTTCTATTTTACACTGTAAAAACGATTCAGAAACGTTCCTGGAAAATAATGGGCAGCTGATATGCCCAATTTCTTCCAGTAACATATCTTGGAAAAATCAGGAACGCTTTCCGCTAAAAGTCAGTAAACTTTCTGAAATTAACCTCGAAACTTTATGAAGACGTGCGAAATCTGCCCTGTTAAAGTTAGTCATGTCTCTAGAACCTTTTAGAAAAATTAAGTAGGTTTAGTGCAATTGATTAGAACCTTCCTAATTTACCAAGAAGGCTCAATAAAAATGAGAGCGACCACAGTTATGCAAGAAAGAACCAAGCATATCTCTTGCCTTGCAACGCTCCGTAAAAATCAGAGCGACCACAGCTATGCAAGAAAGAATCAAGCATATCTCTTGCCTGCAATTCCTGCCTTGCAACGCTGCAGCTATCCATTGACATTTTCGCTCTCATTGGGAGCTTAGTCAATCTGGACAGGCTCATGCAACCTTAGGTCGATATACTTAATAAACACGCTCATTCAATCTTTAAAAGGGTTGCTGATGCGGTGTGCCGCTTGAAATGGTTTGAAAATGGTAGTCGATGTCCGAAAAGTGTACAAAAACGAACAGTTATCATTTCAGTTAATCGACAGGTCATCCAAAAATGAGTTCAATGAAATTTTCGGTTTCCACGAGAGAAATAGTTCGTAAGATGGGGATTTTGTGAACGATAAGTGCGACTAAGGGCAAAAACAGCTCAATCAGAAGTTTTACGAGTTCCAAAAGTTCAGGCATTTGTATGACTGCAAAGATGCCAGAAATGTTTGAGACTGGCCCCAAGTCTACGCTGAAAGAAATACCTTTCACTGATTTACCGTTCAACCAGCTCATAATCCCCATAACAATAGGATTTGGTCTGTAGACACTCCAAGCATCTTAGAAAATGTTAAACATTGTCAAAACCCGAAATCAGGATTTGTCTGTGATGGAATCAGCACTAGCGACGAAAAATCTCTGTTTTTTTTTTTTTTTTTTTTTGTGGATGAGGGCAATAAAATGAATCAAAAAGTGTGCCAGAAGGGCATTTTAGAAGCTGTTGTATTTCTGTACACCTACACTATAAAAACGATTCAGAAATGTTCCCGGAAAATAATAGGCAGCTGATGTGCCCAATTTCTTCCAGTAACTTATCTTGGAAAAACCAGGAACGTTTTCCGCTAAAAGTCAGTAATCTTTCTGAAGAAGTGCGAAATTTTCCCTGTGAAAGTCAGCCATGTCTCTAGACCCTTCCAGAAAAATTAAGTAGGTTTAGTGTTATTGATTAGAACCTTCCTGATTTACCAAGAATTCTCCATAAAAATCAGAGCGACCACGGCCAAAGCTATACAAGAAGGAACCAACCATATATCTGGCCTTGCAAAGCTGTAGCTATCCATTGACTTTTACGCTCTCATTAGGAACTTAATCAACCTGGTCAGACCGTATGCAACCTTAGGCCGATACACATTAATAAACGCGCTCATTCAATCATTAAAATGGTTGCTAAAAATATTTTGCACAACAGTGAAAAGTTTGCACGCGTGCAACTTGTAGCGATTCAGGAAACCTTTTTGTGAAGATACCTGTTTTTACGGGGAAATAGGCGAAAACGTGTGAAATCCCGAGACGTTCCACGGAAACAGTGTAAGAGCACTTCAGCACAGCAATGTAGACGGGATATTTCAATTTGACACCAGTTCATACGACCAAAAAGACGAGTGGTGCAAGGCGCATTGTTTTTGACATGATATCATATTTATAGTGGACGTTCTACTCGCTAGACCTCAATCCCATTTCTTACACTGTTTGCCCTCTTTTAGATTCAAAGGTCTACCCTAAACTACTCATAAGTTTGAACTCAAAACTAATCGCTGTTATTGGAAATAGGATTGATTAAATGACTTGCAGCCCTTGAATGAAAATTTCAATAAGCAGTTGTACCATTGTATTACTTCAAAAGGCGGCGAGTTTGAAACTAATTAATTTACTGATTGCTAAAGGTCTTCTCATATTATTATTTTTTGTGTTTTGTTAATTTATTAACTTTTAATAAAGTTAAATGGAAAATTTCTTGCCCGGGTTTTTTTGCCTCACCCTGTCCAGGTCAGCAAAAACATAGTTCTGTGATTAAAGTTATTCTTGTTTGTTTTACGTAGAAGGAAAATAAATTCTTCACTAAGGATATTGTTTTTTTTTTTTTTTTTTTTTACAAAAATAATTAAATCTTTTTTAGGTAACTGTTTCTACGTAACTGTTCTATGTTAAGTGCATAGAAAGTTCCTTGATATGCACTTAACATAGAACAGTTACGTAGTTTTATTTTTTCTGGAGTACTTTTTTGAAATATTTTCATGCTTTCGTTAAAAGGAAAATGTGGTGCATAAATTTTAGACAATGGTTATAATTTTGCGTTAACCTTTTAAGAACCAAAAGCTTTATGATAAGTAATATTTTATGTACTGAAACTGTTTAATGACGAAGTAAATAACAACTATGTCAATTTTTGCGAAAACTTTGTATGTATGTGTATGCGACAGTGTGTAGGCATTCATGTGTGTAGGCATGCGTGTGTGTATGTATGCGTGTATTTATGCGTGCTTGTATGTATGCGTGTGTATATGTGCGTGTGTGTATGCGTGTATAAATGCGTGTGTGTGTATGCGTTTGTGTATGTTTGCGTGTGTGTGTGTGTGTGTGTGTAGGATATGGACGCAACCTGGAGACTTTTCGCTAGAGGAGCAGTAGCGGGACGGGTCGGTCGACGGTGGTGCTGCAGAGGAAGGTGGGGGGAAAACAAAATCATAGGAACGTCATTCAAAGGTCAAATGAGAATACTAATAAGCAAGTCGTGACTGCTTAACAATTCGTGATTGCTCAATAAAAGTTTAAGCACTACCGTTTGAATAGAAATGTATGTATTTCATTTGCGATGTTCAAAAAAAAAAAAAATAAAATAAGTAGGATCGACCTGTTCCAGTTGATGCAGGGTTAAATTGAGACAAGCATTTTAATTCTCGAAAGCGTATGTTCCCAAAGCTTCTCTTATGAAGAAGTAGCAAACTTACACTGTTTTAACACACGTACGCGGGAAAACTAGTTTTTTTTTTTTTTTTTCATTTCCTTGAGATCTATTTTAAAGAAATCGTTTTTTGTGCACTAAAGTAAGTGTTTATGGTTTGCTTTCAAGTGTCGTATAGAGTGTTAAAATATTTATTTTAAACAAGCCTCCCTTCCCGACCTCGTTCAGGTTAGAAAATCATCTATCTTAAATAAATATTATGCAGGTAATTTATAATTTAAAATTTAATAGTAAATAACATTTTTATTTCATTTTTATTAGGTTTTGAATCAAATCGATTTACCTCATTGCCTGATAAAGACTAACGTATAATTCCGTCTGAACAATACAATATTGCCTTATGTTGCGTTGTACTACGCATAGTTGTACATTTGAACTTCATATTTTATGATGATGACGGCATAAGAACTGTTCATTGGAAATTTTAATCACTTAAATTGGAAAAGGTAATATGCAGGGACCGTGGGAAGGCAAGGAATATGAAAAAGAATACTATAAATCATACTATTCCATAGTGATTTTAATTGGTGCTCAATTTCATTGCATAGATTAGGCAAGTTAAATTTATGCAATTAAATGATTGGAATATCGCCATTAATTTTAAAAGCACGAAGATAAGTCCTGAGCCGATAAGAGAATCATGAAATTCATGCGGATGATGCACAGTGTTGTAGGCAAAAACTATATCACTTGTCGCAAAAAATGGCTCCCAAAAAAGCAAGTTTTTCTTTTTTTTTTTTTAAAGTTGAAAATGCCGTAGAGGCTATCACTGTAAAAACGATTCAGAAACGTTCCTGGAAAATAATGGGCAGCTGATGTGCCCAATTTCTGCCATTAACATATCTTGCAAAAACCAGGAACTTTTCCGCTAATACTCAGTACCCTTCCTGAAATTATCTCGAAAACTTCCTTAAATATTTAGAAATTTTTCCGTTTGAAGTTGGTAGGTATAATGATATGGCTTGGTCCCTTCCTGATTTATTACGGAAGCTCCATAAGCCGTATTGCGAACATGGCCAAAGCTAAGCCAGAATTGCATGCAGGTATCGAGAATTATACTCGCCTGCAATTCTTGCAAAGCAGCGTAGTCCATACTTATTCGCTACCTTTGGAAGCTTAGAACCAGCACGGACGGGCCGTAAGTAACCTGAAGTCGATTCACTTTATAAATATGCAAAGTTAATCTTTAAACTGGGAGCTAAAAATGTTTTTTACACTAGTGAGAAGTGTGCATTCGTGCAACTCGTAGCTATTCAGGAAACTTTTTGGCAATGATACTTGATTTTTCCAGGAAGTGGATAAAAACCATTGAAATCCCGACACGTTACACTGAAATACTCAGTAACGTTTCCGATTTTTTTTTACAGTGTAAGAACTGGTTCCATTTTTGTATTACATGCTAGTATCACCTTTAAAATACCAGGGAAAGTCTTAGTAGGAAATTATCGAATTATTTTAATTTGCAAGATTAGCCCTGTACCCGAACTTAAAGAAATTAAGAGTTAAAGAATGGAGGTAGAGTTGATATTCTACGGAGAAATTTCGTATTTCAAGAAAATTTTCAATCAAAAGCAATAATAATAAAAAGGATGCCAGGAAAGGACACAGAAGAAACTGATGCTTTAACTAGTGACTTAATTTAATCAACTGGGACAGTATTGGTAAACTTACTTCACTCAGTGAATATGTTATAATTTTTATGAAAGCAGTTTTTTTTTTTTTTTTTTTTTGTGTGTGTTTTTTTTTCTTTTTTTGCTGTAATTGATGTTGAAATAAACGGTTTTAATCATGATGGGAGTGCTGTGATGAAAAGTGACCCTTTAGGGTGACAATGGTAAAGAAAAGGTGATTTATTGTGGTGAACTGCAGATGATATCATGCAGTTGTAGACCATCAGACAACTTGAAGCTACAAAGATACGTTGTAAAAGTGTGTTTTTTTTTTCTTATTATTGCCAAATGTTTGTTTACCGTTTACTATTCCATTATTGTTACTGATTCATATTTGTTAAAAGAAATAACTATTCAAAAACATTGCTGTTCTTTAATACATGTTTTCTAGTAATTGTATGTCGAATATTGGACTTTGATGTTAATTCTTAGGCAAAAATTTTGCATTGGCCACAACCGGAAAAATAGGTGACCACAACTAGCTCAGAGGTAGCCACAACTGGTGAAATCTACACTTTTTCAGTTGAATTGACTTACGTTCTTTTTGCTTATTTAGTTCTTATGAGTTTATAGTTTATATGCATGTTAAAGAAGCTTAAATTCTGAGGAAATTTATATATTTTTGTTATATTGCAAATACAAGAGGAACTTGTAACTTAGAATTTTCTCTAGGCCTTAAATTGGCCACAATTGGTGCAGCTACGCTATTAACTTTCTCTAAAGTGCCGACATTAGAATTAAAAGTTTAAAAAAAAAAAGACAAATGTAGATGGAAAAAACGAACACACTAAAAATTGCTATAAATAAACAAAAGACTATTATCTTTTGCCTAAAAATCGGTAATCGGCGAATTTACTTATCGATGAATTCTTAGTAGAGAGTTGATGTTTTAATTAATATCCAAAGTGTGACCAATGTTACTAATCATTAATTTACAACAAGATATTTTTGCGTTTTCGTTCGAAAACAGTAGTTATTTGGCGGACAGGGAACGTCTTTTCCTAAAATCACCTCTTCTTAGGGGGGGGGGGGAATCAGCGAACGGCCAATATACTTATCGATGAACTCCTAGATGAGGAGTTGATATTTTAAGTAATGTCCAAAACAAAACCAAAGTTACTTTTATATTCTTACATGACATTTTTGTAATTTTATCCTCAAACTACAGTTATTCCTTTCAATCAATGGCGGACAAGGAAGTTCCTTTCCAAAACCCCCTCTTCGCCTCCTAATTGGCTATATAATAGATCTCAAATAACATCTGCCACATGATCCCATTTATTTCAGATTCCTATCGCAAGTGATGACTCTTTTAAAAAAGGATCAGTTTCTACATATGTACGCTGTTCAATCTTGGATCTGGATATCATCGGTCCCAACACCAGATCATTTATGGTTTCATCTCTGAAATTAATGTCTTCTTCAAGGGAGAAACATCGGTTTTCTGAAATAGACCGCGTGCTATGAATCATCTCGCGAATTGTATACGCCCATAAATTTTCTTTTAAGTGTCGACCGTGATGAAAAGAAAATTTTATACGTAATCTTTTCCAGTGGAATACATAGGAGATAAGAATTTATAAGTTAAATAAGGATAATCTGTTATAAGTCTCAGAATGGGGTTGCTTCCTTCAATCAAAAGCACTATTTTTAGCGTCTGAAATTGATAGAATTAGCAAAAAAAAAAAAAAAAAAGATGGAGCGAAAAAAAAACTTTTATTTTTCCACACTTAATTTTAAATTATATTTTTAAATCTTCGATTTTGAAAACAACGCGTTGATTTAATGACGTCACAAATGATGTACTATGGCGCATCTGTCTGCCGCCTTTCCACGTTATGATAATCAAGAAGCGAATTAAATATTGCGCTATGCTAATTGGCAAGAGTGAATGGCATTTCATCATTTATGATGTCACCGGCCGAAGCGTAAACAATAAAAGGGCACCGATTAAAATAATTTTTAAAAAAAATCTTAGTCAAATTATTTAAAAAATTGTCGAATCCTATGTTTTTATGCATGTACTTTGAGAAAAAAAATCTTTTAAAATTCCGGAAGCGACCTCATTGTTTATAACTAAAGTTCTTATTTTTTTTTAGAATATCTGCTTTGTAGGTTAAAAGAAAATTCCCTTCATGTCTAAATGTACTTGATAGTTCTGATTAAATTTTACTGTTTCTGAGATAAAGCTCATTATGGATAGACATGTCATCATTCTTTTTGTTAACTGTTTAATAACTTTTTGCAAGAAAAATTATTGTTATTCAATTGCATTTGATTGAATATTTACGATTTTTGAAATGTACCTAATTATTTGATATTAATTTGCAATCTGTTTCGTAACTTTTGTTCTTGCCGCAATCTTCTTTCATATTTTCTATTTTACTTTTGCACTGTAAAAAAATTCCGAAACGTTACTGGTTATTTCCATGGAACGTCTCGGGATTTCACACGTTTTCACCTATTTCCCCCAAAAACAAGTATCTTCACAAAAAAGTTTCCTGAATCGCTACAAGTTGCACGCGTGCAGACTTTTCACTGTTGTGGAAAATATTTTTAGCAACCAGTTTAAAGGTTGTATGAGCGTGTTTATTAACTGTATCGGCGTAAGATTGCTTACGGCCTGTCAAAATTGACTAAGCTCCCAACGAGAGTAAAGAAAGTCAATGGTATAGCTACAACTAAGCAGCGCAGGAATTGCAGTTAAGAGATATGCTTGGCTCCTTCTTGCATGGCATTGACCGTGGTTTGCTTCTGACTTTTATGGAGCTTTTTTGGTAAATTAGGAAGGTTCTGATCAATTACACTAAACCTACCTAATTTTTCTAGAAGGTTCTAGAGACATGACTGGCTGTAACAGGGGAGATTTCGCACTTCTTCAGAAAGTTTCAAGGTTAATTTCAGAAAGGTTACTGACTTTTAGCGGAAAACGTTCCTAGATTTTCCAAGATACGTTACTGCTGGGCGCATCAGCTGCCTATTATTTTCCAGGAACGTTTCTGAATCGTTTTTACAGTGTGTGTGCGCTTGTGTGAGAGTACCTTTTAAAAAATGCAAAAAAAAAAAAAAAGAGAAAAAACTATTGCACTGAATTATTCATTAGCGAAAGAAATACTTACTTTGCCATTTTTGAGAACTTACTATTGGTCATGCCAATGAACTTCAGGCAACATCTAAAAGAATTGAATTACGGTAAGGTATGCAAGAATTAAAAAGAAATTACCCTATAAGAAACACTTATATAGCCACAAGAAAACTTCTTCCACCAACGCTGTAAAAATAATTCAGAAGCTTTCCTGAAGAATAATGAGCAGCTGATGTGCCCAATCTCTGTCAATAAAATATCTTTAAAAAACAGGAACGTTTTCCGCTAAATTTCAGTAATATTTCTGAAATTATTCTTAAAACTTTCTTCAGAATTAAAAAATCTTTTCGTTTAAATCCAGTCATGTCTCTGGAAACTTGAAGAAAAATGAGTTAAGTTTAATGTTACTGATTAGACCAGGGGTTCTCAAACTTTTCCGACTCGTATCATCCTTTATAGATTTAGAATTTTCTCACGGCACCCTTTTTTTTAGAGATATTGTTTGACCACGGATTGTATGTAATTTTGCAATCGGTCGGGTTAAGACGATTCCATCTAGGGTTTCCAATCACACGCCGAATACAGTCCCGCGGGATTTGGGGATTGTAAGGAGCCAATCCCGCGGGATCCCGGAATCTCGCGAGATTGACTTTTATTCTTCTAAAAATTAAATTTTATGTCTTTTTTTCTTTTCTTAGAAAAAGTTGTGCTTGTTAGGCAGGGTTACATTTATTACTTTAATTAAGAGTCTTCTTGAATTGCGTGCAACAATTGTAAAGAGATCTTAATAAGCAATTATCGTTTGGTAAGCAATAGTGGTGTCGCTCGTATGGGATGATAAAGGATTTTTGCTCTAAAAATAATGCTCTTGATAAAAACACGTGCTGTGGCTCCACTGCAATTGGTTTTTCTAAAATCAAATACATGTGGACATTTAAAAAAAGATACGCTTTAACTTCATTACCGTCTGAAGTAGATTTTTCATTTCTTACGCTTGGCTTGTGCTCAAGAACAGCAAATTTCGGACAAAACAGATGTCTGTTGGATATGTGTTTTGCTGCATACAATTTAACTTGCATTGATGATACCCTTGTTGCTCTCTAACGTTGGTCATTGTATCAGCGAACTTGATTCATTGCAACAAGGGGTGAATACTGCTTAACTTCACCATATCACCAAGTCGCAATCTCAGTAAAAGTGGTTGGATGGCTTCGCTAATTTTGCATCTCACTTTAAAGAGGAATTCAAAAACATCAAAAGTTTTACTGACTGCTCTGTCATGCGAGTCATCCTGTGCTTCATACAATTTTCTGTTGCCCCTTTTAAAGTCGTGCCGAATATATAAATAATGTCAGATTTTTCATAGCTTTCTTCTTTGGAGGGCGCTTTTTGTAACTTAAAGGTTTTGACTATATTACTAGAACTTGCAGAAGTGCTCCAACACTGCATTCAGGCTATTCCAGCGGGTTTTGGTCTAGGTAATACACTTTTTTATTTTTTTTTCTAAAGCGTAATTTACTGAATTTTAAATTTTAGTGATGGTTTTCGGAAAAGCTTACCAAGTTTTTCGAAATTTTTCAATTGCTGAACGTATGAAAACTGAAACCTGGAATGAGAATACCAATTCATTCTCAGAAGAATATACTCAATTAATATTGTGTTCTTAAATGGTAAATCCATAGTTGGTCATATAGACAAAGTTTTTCTTGCTCTTCTTTCGGATATACACAGAAGAAGATTCAAACTTCAGATGACGCTTGTGAACATTGCCGTTTTACTAGCGGCAAAAGTTGGAAAACGCTTGAATGAAAAAAAAAATTGCGAGATTGGGAATCCCGCGGGATCAATCCCGCTAATCATCCTGCGGGATTCGGGATCGGGATTTCTGGATTGGAAACCCTAATTCCATCGAAATGAATCTAGCAGGGAAAAGAAAAAACAGCGATGGAATTTTGAAGCACTCATTTTATGATGCCACTAGAGCCTAATTATTTATTGCATTCTCTAAGTTGAAAAAGAGTGGAAACACACAGTTTCTATGAAAAAATAACAAAAATAAAATGAAATGTTTTTATTTCGTCAGGAAATCGAATTTTTTGTTTTTTTAAATCTTGAAATCAAAATGATTAGCAAAAAAATGGTTGCCGTGAACGAATTGTCATTTCTACAAAAGTGCATTTAAATAATCAAGAGGCAAAAGCGCACATCTGTAACAAAAAAAAAAAAGTAAAAAAAAAATAATATGAATTTTGACATCTTGAATTCAAATTATGTTTTTCGCAATCACGAGTGTGTGTATGTAGGCGTGTGTGTTTCTGTGTGGGGGGTATGTGTGTTTGTGTGTAGGGGGTATGTGTATGTGTGTGTAGGCATGTGTGTCTGTGTCTGCGTGCAGGCATGAGTGTGTGGGTAGTTGTGTGAATGCGTGTGTGTATGTGTTTGTCTATGTGTGTGTATGTGTTTGTGTGTGTGTGTGTGTGTGTGTGTGTGTCTGTGTGCGCGTGTGTGTAGTTGTGTATGTATGCGCGTGTGTGTAGGACATGGATGCAACCTGGAGACGGCTTTCCCTATAGGAGCAGCATTCTAAGGAGCCCGTCGACGGTGATGGTGCGGAGGGTGGCGGTGGGAAAATAAAATAATAGGACGCCAAAAACAGTCAAGTGAAAGCAATAAGCAATCGTGATTGCTCAAAAAAAAACCTACCACCTCTGTAAACTAATAGATTCGTCCATTTCCGCCTATATACCAGATATTAGCCTTTCCATATTATCGGTAGTTAGACAGTAAGTGCATAAGTGTGCCAAATAAGGGCTGCGGTTCAAAAGCTAATATCTCGTTCCTTTATAATTGAATAGCTGCGGCCTTTTGCATATTCAACAGATAACTCATAAAAACTAAGAAAAAATAAAACCAAGTGAATCTTTAAGTTTAAGTTATGCTTTTCAGCAGTTTTAACAAAGAAAAGCGATTTGACCTTTATAGGTACATGGACCCGTATAAAGAAAATTCTGAGCAAAGATTACTTCACGCGGAATTGAAGACAAAAACGCCAACAAGTACTGTCAAATTAACACGAACGGAAACATTCTTTGACAGCAATAAATATTAAAAAAAACTACATTTGATAACAGCAAAAATATTATCAAAAATTTCATGTTTACTTGGATGAATTTTTCCTTATGGTCGATAAAGTAACGATCTAACGAATTTTTACTATGCTACATCAAAAAAAAAAGAGGGGGGGGGGGGTGATTGCCTAATTGGTCTATACTGCCGTGTGCAGGTAAACGGCAGTATCTGCAGAAATGAGTTTTCGAGATATTTGAAGAAACGCGTTTTGGATTCAATATTGACAATAGGGAAATGTTGGAATTAGACATCTTTTTCGGACTTTTTTTTCAGCGGAAACCAAATAAGCGAGCTTGTACAATAAAGATAACTTACAATAGAGGAAAAAAATGCAAAAAAATGAAAAATGAAAACTTTGCAGTTACTGCCCTTTACCTGCACACGGCAGTATACTAGTCGACCCGTGCGGAACTCCGCACTGTGCTTCAAATCGTTTCATGAAGCATTTCGTTATTTAAAAATTTCAAAGAGAGAACATTATGAAGAAGAACCGAAACAAGTAAACGAAAAAAAGTAAGCGCAAAAGAGAAGACATGTAATTTGAAGGCATCAGTATAACAAAACCTCGTTATATACAGTGTTGCGATAATTTGATCGTCGCTCACCATTTGGTTGTACGTATTTTCAATGCAAACATAAATATAATTAAAAGTGTGGCTGAGTGACTCGTGAAAAAGCAGTAATTGTGCATGTGAAAAAACGGGTTATGGCAAATACAGTCCCGCCCCTGTGAGCATCTGACGGGAAAAAGAGAAACATTAAAGAGATATTTATTGCCACGGATTCGAACTGGCACCATTCTGATTAACAGCACGACACTCCAACAAACCTAGCAATTGCACCTTCCTTTCGAATAATATTCCTTAAAGGAATGTGTAATAAAAAACAGCAAAAAAGCTTTTTTTAATAATAAGATGTTTTGTAGCCATATTGTATTACTACTATTACTATGTTTTGTAGCCATTTGTAGCTGACCTATTAGCCAGCATGATACGATTTGAAATTATTCATAAAACATGGAATTTGATTGAAGAATGAGGAAGATCTCACGTAGCCTTTGAAACAAACATTTTAGAGAAATAATAAATTAGATTTAAAATAAATGTTTACTTTTGAAAATTGAACAATATTCCATAGCAGGCTGCTTTACGGCTTAAATGCACGCACATGTTTTTCTTTTAATCGAACACTTAAAATTCAAAACCAAAACCAGTTGAACTGTGTCCGTTTTTTAAGCGTAATTTTTCCAGCGTAGACAAAATGATTTTTTCCCCAGCTGAAAGCAGAGGGGTAGAAAATGGTTTCTTACTAATGAAGTTGATAATAATTTTAATATTTCATATCGTATTCGCGAATAAATAATTAAAGGTTTACTGGGCGAAACTCGTAATTTCAATTTGGTGTAGTATTTTTTCATTTGTACAAAAGGTCGGACACTGCTATTAGAAAAAACTACATTTCAGCATACAATGAAAATATTTTCTGCACAAAAAAGATTCCCTTGAGGTAAATCTAATACTTTTTTATGCTTACATTATACTTAATGGTCTGGACGGAGTCAAAGCTTTAAAAAAAAAGGAAGAACACACTTTGATTAACAGTCAACTTATTTGAATGATAACTGTAGCCTGCATAAAGGAGTCGTAACACCAAGTAGCATTCCCATCGCATTTATTTTATTGTCTTGCGTGTGTTATCTGTAGTATGTTATCTGTGCATGTAATACGTAATATTAATCTACATTTGCTATTATGTCGGACAGCCCGGGCTTGCACGAAGTTCAGATAGTTTATAACCGAACGCTCTACCAAAAAAAACTTATCAATTTAACCGAACAACTACACTGTAAAAAATTTTAGTGTATGTCAACACCAAAAATGGTAGCAACTACTTTACACCAAGTGTCGTGTAGTGAAACACCACAGATTATTCTTGGTGTTTGAATTTATTCAAGAAGATTTCTTTATCAGTCTTAAAAGTCTGGTAAACATAAAATCGAATTACAAAAACCAGCAGAATATTAAAATTTCAAAAATCACGATACAATAACGATAAAGTTTCTCGCTCCTCAAAAAAAGTTATATTACAAAAAAAAAAGTGTTTACTAGGCATTAGCGTTTTCCCGGAAAGCGCGCCACATACATACACACACAAACGTCATTTTATTATGAATTGATATACCGTAAAGCAGTCATGTTGAAAATGGCTGCCTAAAGTTGTAACGATCATTTATAAAATAATATATTCGTTAGTTTATCTTCGGATGGACTAAAGACTATTCTAACAATGGTGCAAAGTAGCTTTGGTTTACGGTAACTGACATTTCATTACAAATAAAATTTAATATACCTTTTGAAAACTTATATCCTGTGCACACGATGATTGTGTGTTGACGACGTTGCAACGTGCTTGAGACTGATTAATGTTTAGTTGCCACCGGCTGTTTTCCAATCTTACACCAAAGTTGGTGTCAACGGATCCTCAAATGGTGTTTGCGCGTGTAACGTTAGTGTAAGTATTCACCAATATCGGTGTTTGTTTTCAGTTACACCACTTTTGGTCAATGGGAAAGCTAGATATAGTGTTGAAATAAAGCGTTGATTTGCACAATTTTTAGAGTTGCATAACACCAAACTCGGAGTATTATTACACCTCAGTTTTTACAGTGTAAGTCCAGTGCTTTTAAGCTTTATTTAAAAAGAAAAAACACACAGGGTAATTTTTATTTTTTTTTCTTGCCGAAAGCTACGCAAAAAATTGGAAAATTATATTAGAACTTTGCTTTAAAAAAACGCATAAGAACTAAAGGCTGTATCGAGGTTTTGCAACAGCAAGGGGCGTTTCCATAAACTTGATTTTTAGACCGTAAGTCTATTTTCCATCATTAGCCGGCCTGATAAGTTTTAAAGTGAGAGGGGAATTTCTTCAAGAGATAAGTAAGATCTCACATACTGACAGAAAAATAATCCACAGAAATAATATATAAGATAAGATATTGAAGAGAAGTGTTTTTACTTTTTAAAACTTTTGTACTTTGTTATCGCGGGCTGCTTAACCGCACGGTTAAAATACAAAATAATTTGAACTAAGTTCTTTTTTAAGCGTGGCTTTTCGAATGTAGTAAAATGTGCTAGGCTATTTGTTTTTTGCAAGAAGAAAAAAAAGTATATTTTACCCATCAAGTTGTTAGTACTTTTAATGTTTTACTTCGTATTCTAAAAAATACTCTTAATTTTAAATAAAAAGCGTAATTTCAATTTGAGGTTAAAAAAATTTTTGCTGTACAAAGGTCCAAAAACTCATCAGAAGAATCTATATTTCAATATACGATTTATTATTTTTTTTCTGAACAAAAAACAATTCCATTTTAGTCTGAAATTTTAAACCTGATACTGATATTTTCGCTTACATTATGCATTAATTTTCTTACTGGAGCCAAAGCTTTAAAAACAAACAAATAGATAAAAACTTACTATTCAGAAGTAATTTAGCACCATGTTGCATCAAGTTTTCATAACAGCAAGAAGAGTTTCCTTCTCATTTTTTCTATTCCCTCATATTTATTATTCATTTTATTAAGTGTTCATGTAATGCGCGATATTTCTCTAATTTTTTGATGAAGATTGTCCGGACGTGGGCCCGAACACTTATTATTCTGGCTACCTGTCGAACGATTTGCCGATCAAGATATTCAGCTCTGTCGGTCATAGTGCAAGTTAAAGTTATAATTTAACAGAAACACTCATTCTGGTTCTTAAAAACAGGTTTTTTGGCGGAAAAAAAAACATTTTTAGACCGTGGGTCTGTTTTTCCTCAGTAGCCTGTACGATTAGCTTTAAAATAAGGTGTAAATCAAAGAAATCGATCAAGAATTGAGGAAGATCTCGCGTAGAAACAAAAACAGGCTACAGAAATAATATATAAGGATGATCTTGTTTGGCAAACCTGCCCAACATATATATTTGACCCTTTGCGACACCTTTTGCCTCTTCTTACGACACCCCATGGTGCCGCTGTACTCAGTTTGAGAACCCCTGAATTTAGACCCTTCGAGATTTACCAAGAGAGCTCCAGAAGCAATAATGAAAGCACCGCGAAAGCAGCTAGGACGGAATTGCTGGTAAGAACCAAGCACCCTTTCCCTGCCTGCAATTCCCACCTTGCATAGCTGCAAGTATCCAGCGACTTATTCGCTTATATATGAACCTCACTTAACCTAGACGGACAGTAGTTATTTGTATACAGCAGTCCACTTAATGAACACTCTCAGTCAATATTTAAACTGGCGGCTAAAAATATTTTTCACGTCAGTGAAAAGCCTGCTTTCGTGCAACTTGTAGCAATTCAGAAAACTTTTTTGAAAAAAAAAATCCTATTTTACAAGGAAATATATGCAAAGCTGTGAAATCCCGAAACGTTACACGGAGATAATCAGTAACGTTTCGGAACATTTTTGTAGTTAATATTAAGATTTGATGCTTCGAACATTAGCAGTAAATGAACTGGTTAACGTGCTTACTTTTTTCCACATCATCGCTAATGCGAAATTCAAGAACAATATCATTTCTAGAAACTAAGCCGTTTCACAAGTGCGCATTCAAAAGCTTTCCATATCACACTTGGGCTGTTTTACGGGTTGTGGAACTGGTCAGTGAATCTGCAGAAATTTATTTGAGGTAGACGCAAGAGTAGGCTTTCTTAAAAGCTTTTTAAACGCAAAAATTAATGCCATTACTGAATCATTAGTCCAACCTTAAACCCTGTTCCAAGCGTAGAAACTTGTTTAAAATCATAAAGTGATTGTAGTAGGTTATTTTACCAATACATTCGTGCAACAAATAACTATCGTTCTTGGGATTTGAAAGTTGAAACACAAATTGGTAATAACATCTGCAATTGGTGGGTTCTGGGTTGTTAATGTGTGCTACAGAAAAGAGCTGTATAGTACACCAAAAAAGAGCTGTAAATATAACTGTAAGAAATGCTGCAATGTGCAAAATAAACTTCACGGCTTTACTTTACGGCTTATGCGCGAACTAAAACGAAAATACTTACAGGAATGTAAGTATTTTCAAAGATAAATGAAAAAAGTGTTTAAAGGAAGTATTTAAACGGTATTGGAACAAAAATTTTAAACATTTGGATTTTCATAAAAATAGTTGGAAATTTGCTTTTTTTCACCTTTTTTTTTTTTCAAATTTTGCAGCCAATGAGCGATTTGAAGACACAAATAGAATTTTTTCTCTTTTTTAAGGATGACAATACACGACTTATTTTGCCATCAGAAGCTTCATCTCAAAAATATCCCTCTTTTCGGCCCACCCTAATATGCAGGGCAGTCAAGGCGAGCATTTTATCTGATTGCCGCCAAACTACCTCCCTTCATGTAACTTGTACTACTCCGATGCCGAGCAGGACAGCCCTAAGGGTCGGGACCCAAGTTTTTGAAATAGGTACTTTATTTAGTATTACATTATTTCTAGGCTTCTAATGTAAATGATTCTTCTAGCTACCAGTGCATTTTTTATCTACTGATAATATAGGGTCTGGTGGGGTAAAGTGGTCATAAAATTGTAGGTTTTCAACTTTGGTGGATAATAAATACAACAAATAATTTAAACACCTCAACATTTTTTGTTGTTATTTTACATTGCATTATTAAAGAACACAGTACATTGAAGTTTAGGAAAAAAAATATTGATTTAATTAGTTTTATAACATTTTCTTTTCCCTTTGTATTTATGACCACTTTACCCCATGGGATGGGGGAAAGTGGTCATAGCATGGGGTAAAGTGGTCATAGTTAAAAATAAATGCAAAACCGTATTAAATAACCCTAATATTTGTATATTTCAGTTATTTTTATGGTTATAAGTATATGCACTAATATATGCGTATATTCACGAGTATATAAGAGTCGTGTAAACATGAGTAATCACGTTCATATATGAGTAGATACCGTGCATACCTGAGTATATACATGTATAGTAGACGTATATACGTATATATGTACAAGTGTACATGTGGGTATATGCATAACTGTACATAAATGTATATACGGGTATACACGAGTTAATTCGTGGATGCATACAGTGCGTGTTTGTAAGTGTCTACTCACGTATATACTCGTATATATGGAAGCACGAGTATATACGTATGTATACGTGTAAACACAATTATATACCTGAAAAAACGTATATACGTACATATATGTGTCCGTACATATACTCGTCAACCAGTACATATATGTATTCACGAGTATATACGCTTACATACATGTATGCCTACAGAGTGAATCCAAGCTCTTGAGCAAAAATCTAAGGGGTGTGAGAGGTGAGGATAAAAAGCAAAGAATAATAAGGAGTTTATGGTCGTTGACGTGCTACATGCACACAAAGCCAGAAACTGATGGATGCAACACAGGTCACAAATTTTTTACACAAAGATGATTTTACTCAAAATTTAGTTTTTAAGAAATATTTAGAGCACTTTTTAAAAGTTAAGGCCTGTAGTAGTTCTAATACACGCATCGCAACAAAGGCGCAGCGACGGATGAAAGTTTTTCAAAAGTCTCGTTATTAAAACAGAGAGTGCTTTGTGATTGCGACGCATGCATTACAGCTGCAGGCCGCAAATTTCTTTAATCGCTTTAAAACCTTCTTACAACCTAAAATGTTGTGCAAAATTGTCTTTGTGTACTAAATTTGTGACCTGTTTTGCATCCATCAGGCTTTAGCTTTGCGTGCATGTAGCGCGTCAGCATTGTGTTTGTGACCATATGTTCCTTGTGTTTCTTGCTTCTTATCCTCCCCTCTAACACCTGGTAAAAATTTTCCCATGAGTTTAAACTAACCCTGTATACTTGTATGTCATATGCTTGTATGTAAGTATCTACTCGAGTACGTACGTGTATATACGTGTCTACCTGAGTATATAAGTGTTTGTATACATACGAGTAAAAGCAAGTATATACTTGTATAGTCGAATGTATATCTGCATAGATAAAAAATACCCATATCGCAGACACCCATATAAGTATTTATTGGTGCATTTATGTGAATACGTTTGTATACGTGCCTACACGAGTATATGCGTATGCATACGTATATACTCGTATATTTAACCCCATTTACGGTAAAAACAATACATATTAAGTGAAATTAATATTTAATTCATATCTGCCTTATACATAACTCTTAAGTGACATTAGAAGAACAATATTCGTTAAGTCTAATATTATGACCACTTTACCCCATCTTGCTGAAATTGTTCTAAAAAATGATCTAAAATATATTCAGCTAACTGCTAATGAGTAAGCAATCTTAAGACATGTAGAAAGCTTCCTGTGCCGTCAATCTGTTCATAATTCTAACAAACAAAATTTCCCAAACAAGTTAAAAGAGGTGTTTAGATTTTTAAAATTTTCATATTTACACAAAATATTTTTTTTACCAAATAAAAATTTGCCAGATTTGGAAATTTTGTATTCAAAATGTAGTTTCTAATTCCCCGAACGTAAAATAAAATTTTCACATTCATTCAAACATTTATTTCCAAGCTATGGTCATTTATTTGACGTATGACCACTTTACCCCATTGACCACTTTCCCCCACCAGACCCTATAGATCATAAAGAATTCTCGGTTACGTATAGTTTCTTTCATTTTAACGTTCAAGGTAGTCCCTTTTGAAATGAACGAGAGGGACTATACTGCCGTGCTAAGCACAGATGTGGTATCTGCACATTTTATCAAAATTGAGTTATTGTCACCAGGTTATCGTTAGTAATTTAATTTACCTAAATGTCAAGTTTTTTGGCGATTTGTGAACGCGAAATATTAAAAAAAGCTTTAAGAAAAAAGTCGTAACTGCACAGTTAGTGTAATTTGCTAAGGCAATTTGAACGTAAGCGACAAATACTAAGCCTTTAAAAAGGTATCTGCGCAGTTACCACTTTTTTCCTTAGTATTTTTTGTAGATACGACTTTTATACCTTAGTAAAGCAGCATATTTAATAATGTAGCAGTTTATTGTATCACAGAATATTAAAATTAGTTAACCGTTGAATAGTTGATACAGGTTGATAATAAAAACTAATGCAACTTTGCCTAATTCTTAAGGTAAATATTCAGCTTTTTCTATTTAAATGTTTATTTAAAATGAAATTCTAAAAATGAAATGCATGTAAAATATTCATATCTAATTCTTTCAGGCAAACAAACCGCATTTCATTCTACGGCCAGTAATATTTTTATTTAAGTATCGTCTGCTGTCAAAATTATCTTCATGCTCGGTAAAAATGAATCTAGAAAATAAAACATTATAAAAAACACGTTCTTTGAATATAAAAAACAGAAAATTGTTATGGATTACAGTGTCCAGAGTTTTGAAAATGGTATCTTTCAGAAGGCAGATTCTGTTAGATTTGTGTTAACAAAATAAAGCGAAACAGCTAAGTCCAAAGAAAGCCGAAGTTTTTAGTATTATTTAATGATACTTTGAGCACGTTTGACTAAGCTATTTTTGCCGTATCTGTGCAGATACCCCTAAAAATGCTTAGTAATTGTCACTTACGGTGAAAATAGCTTACTACCAAACGGCACGAACTTGAGAGTCACGGATCCGGACGAAATTCTTGATTTATGTTAGTTCCCACTAGATATGATCCCAGGTAAAGCGGTTGGACTGCAAAGGCCCTAGTTCAGTCGTAATGGGGGTCCAAATATTTCTAATTTAGCTCCAGAAAAGCAATGGTTTTCCTTTGAAATAAATCTTTTTTCACTCTTTTCTTGATATTGCATTGCAGTATCGCTGAACTGAATGCATTCAACGTATAGAATGAATTCCAACGCCCCTACGTTGTACTAACAAGAGACGCAACAGATGTTAGGGGAAGAAATTTTGTGCCAAAGTTTTAAATCCCAAAGAAAACGCTATTGCAGCTCCGGAGCCAAACAAGCAAATTTAGACCCTCCTTGGTGCCGAACTAGAGCCTATGCGCTCAAACTATTTTACCTAGCCTCAAATCTAGTACGAATTGACCTAAATCCAGAAATTTATCCAGAATCGTGACTCTCAAGTTTTTCCCGTCTGAACCACACTAATTTGCAGGGTTCCAGAGAATTGCATTGGCGTTTTCATTTGAATTTGGAACTTTGGGGCAATATGTACTCATTCAAGACATTCAGCGTCTCTTGTCAGTACAAAGGAGGGGGGAGAGATTAAATCTGTGTTGTGAATGCATTTAAGTGGCTCATACTGTAATGCAAATGCAAGAAAAGGGTAAAAAAATATATAAATTTTAAAGGAAAAAAATTGCTTTTCTGAACTCAAATAACAACTTTGGACATCCACTGCGACCCAACTAGGGCCTATGCTGTCAAACCGCTTCACCTGGGTTCATATCTAGTGGGAATCAACCTAAATCCAGAATTTCGTCCGGATCTGTGACCCTCAAGTTCGTGCCGTTTGGTATATGAAAAGGTTTTGAAAAGAAAATTTGTCGTAACTACATTTATTAATTTTAAATTAAGATTTTTACAAAAATACTCTCTCACGGTTTTTAGATAAGTTATTTACGAAACAACAACCGCAAGTTGAGCATTTAATTAAGTCATAAATCAAAGAAACGAGTTGTTAAACTTTAATCGTCAATTTCTCATTTTGAGCTCTACTGCAGATACCACATCTGTGCTTAGCACGGCAGTATAAACAAAATATGAGGTCGTGTAAGTAAAGGTGCGCACGGGATGCATGTAGTTCTGACATAGCCTTGGCTTAGGGTTGGTAACTCACTGCGAACTTGACGATCTTTACACCACAACCTATTAGTGGGGTCAGGTAGCTGAAAAAAGTTTCACAGCTGGCTACCAGTACGCCCCTTTGCATTCAATAGTACATGGGTAGACGATGCCGGGGCACAGTTTTTCTGGCCCTCTAGCGGCGTTGATGATATCATCATTCTGGCCGCCAAGTTTTGTGATGCGAGTCTACATTTTAATCTGTAACTCGGATTTGTATTTTGATATTCACATCTATTATTAGTGGTTCTTAATCAGGAGAAACGTGCTTTCTAACGGTATATGTGACATTATCACTCATGTTCAAAAAACCAGAAATATTTGAATGTTTTTTAAAAAAAATTGATTTTTATTTTGATTTTTTGCTGTATTTTGCAAGACAGCTTGGAATCCGGTACATGTAACTGAAAACGTGTAATTTACTTTTTGTTCATCAAAAAATTATCTTTCGAATGGTATATATAAAATCCATAATTTCGAATGGTATATATAACTCTTCTTTTATTACAAACAGTTGCTGTTTACAAAACAATATGGCATAGCACATAAATTCAATATGGCAACAATAAAATTAATACTGGTTCAGAGAAGTAATAGAGTAACTTCTATACTGTTCAAGTAACAAATGTAATTATTGTAATTTTTGATGTATATGTAAATAAATTTTTGCTTTTTTTGGATGATGAAAATTTCTATATTATAGATATCGTCCGCGTATTTTAGATATCGTCCACACGTCACGTTTACCACGTTAAATCCGTGGTTTCCTAAAAGCAAAGTCGCCAATCTTCGGCTTCGCTCCTCGCCGAGGGGAAAACCTGATTCTTCGGCGCATGTGCGCCAGAGCTAAATTAACGTCGTGAATTGCTACGCCGGAATCCACTTGACTTTGATTTCAGCGTCACAGCGAGGAGCGACGTCGATGATCGGCGATTCGCTCCTAGGAAACCAAGGCTTAAGCGGACAGATGAACGTTTTCTGAAAGGGAAGAAGCATTCATATATTGCGAACTCCCGTAAAGTACTCCCAGAATAGAGATAATCTTGTGGAGACCAATGAAATACGATTTAGCATTGTACGGACGTCAAATGTGTAGCTTCTCGTCACGCTGACGGGTTCCGTACAATACGGCTTGCTGTCATGGCAACGCCGACCGAAAGCTGTTTTAGGAAGAAAAGATCGTCGGTGACGTGATGTGCGGAGGCTGTTTGAATTACGCTTGAAACAGTTTGAAGAATTTGTCATGTCCCGTCTTGTTCTCGTTCAAAATGCAATTCATGAATTTATTCCTTGAACCAATATTCACATCTTCAAGACTATAACAAGAAAAACAGATAAGGTGAAGTATAAGACTGCTAACTTGCGTAAAGATTCCAACTTGTTCTGCAGATTGTATGTCGCATCTGAAGTACGAGATGCAAAAATTGATGATGTATTTTCCCATGAAAACCAAATGTATCCACCATCTATTTTAGAAGATGAAAAACTCCGAAAACCAACCAATAAGTCGGATATTATTGACTGCAAGCAAAGTGTCAGAATGACTTGACTCATAGCCAATCAAATGTAACAGCCAAAAATTTGATGGAGCAGCTGTAATACACATGCTTAATCCTGTTCCCGCTATAACATTTTCTGGACACTATGAACTTGTTTTCAAACCATATTTCACTAATTAACTGAAAAATAGTTTAAGAACCGATGTCGTATTCAATAGAGATGTTAGCAACAGTTTGAGGGGTGGTATCCGAGATAGTAGAGGAAGTGGAATTAGTATTAAAGTCTGAGACTTAACTGGAATTCCAAAAAAAAAATAATAATAATAATAAGCAATTCCTATGTATCGATGAGAACAAAACACAATTGTTCCAGCTGCTAGCTAACAAAATGGTGGGAGACCAGTATCCGGGAAAACTTGTCGTCTGTTGTCTGTACTTATGATAACCGAATCCTAAGGTTAACAACGATGGATGGTTCAAGCTTTTCTCCCGTCTCACACGAAGAAGGAGATGGCTGCCTACTTTTCCACGTTCAGCATGTAGTAGAGTGGACATACTCGCATCCTAATACGAACTGGGGACTCAGATGTGGTGGTTATTTCAATATTCGTACTTATAAATAATAGAAACAGGGTTAGATTCAAAGCTCTCTTGGAACCAAAATGTCGGATAAGTCGGCCTATCCTCTTATAGGAGTTTTACGTTTAACTCTTTTGGTAGAAAACACGTAAATGCAGTGCAGCCGTGAGCCAGGCGGGCTATTTGGCAGTTTGGTCCCCGGACCTCTTTTCGCCACAAAACTTATACCAGTCCTATTCGCATGTAAACAACCATTACTCAGTTAGAGACCTTATAATAGGATTGGGACTCCTGATTGGCCAGTCGACGCAAATGTGTCAGTCATGTTTTTCCCCCATCCAACGTAATGAACAAATTTCGTTCCTCGGAAGTTATAAATTCATTTTTAAATGTTTTAAATTCTCACCCTCTCTGTTCATATTATTTAGAAGACATGCTTTGTTTCGAAATGAAAAAAAAAAAAAAGAGCGCGCAAAACAAGCTGTACAGAAGACGGATGATGTTTTCACACGGTAGCCAATCAGCAGTCTCCAAATTTTATATGGTTTCTAGCAGAGTAAAGGTTGTTTATATGCGTCCGGTTCCGTGCATGGCACCCCTAAGGGTCGTGACCCTAGTCTCTGACTAGGCTGATATGGCTTCTCGTCAGCACTGCGTGACTGCTATTGCTTGTAATTGTAGAGTTTTATCAGCAGTTCGTATCTGTTAAACTTACTCGAATGTTACTTCGCCATCTATGAACTGTTCAAGCAGCCAGGCTGCAACGATACCGCTATTAGTACTATGTAATGCAGAGTTACTAACAGGGTTTTTGAAGTAACTACTTCATTTAGTATTCTTTTTCTGCTATATTAGTTTTCGTCTATCGATGTAAATGGTTTTTTTTAGCTACCAGTTGCATTGATTACCCACTGATTATATATTACTGAGATACTAGCAATTGTTGAGATATTAGCATATGCTAAAACTACGCTTCAGTTAGTCATTCTTGAGTGTGTAAGAGAAATGAGTGGTTCGCATCTTGCGAAGTTGCGCCGCTAAGATAGCAAAACTCCGCAGCTTCGCAAACAAGTTATTTTGCTTCGCAATTGCCGACTAACGGTATTCTAATATAACATAGAGTTTAAAGCGTTTTTTTTTCTTTTTTTTTTTTTTTTTTTTTTTTTTTTGAGCAATCACGATTGCTTATTGTTCTCATTTGACCATCTTTGAGATCCGGTTCCTTTTTCAGCTTGGACAAGGGGCCTCTGCAGCATTACCGCCCACCAGCCTCTGCTTCTTCTGCACTGTGGCATCCATGTCCTACACACATGCACGCCTTTTTACACACATACACACACGCCTATGTACATATGAACAAACCTACACCTACACACACACAACTACACACACCTAACCGCCCAGGAGGAGGCGCAGGCTTGAAGTTAACAGGAATTGCTTCTAGAAATAATAACCCCAATGAGTAAGGTCGTGTCGCAACTCATGATTGCGAAACACAATGACGAGTGATTAAATTAAAAATTTCAGAATTCATTTTTTTTTCATTTTTATGCTATTTAAAATGATCACCAAAGCTTAAAAACAATTATAGATAAGTATTTTTATATTGAATTTTATGCAAAATACCGAGATGCTCCGCAAAATTCCTAAATGCTCCTCACACCACAGATGCTCCTCAAATTGTATCTTTTAGGTTGGCAACACGGGTGGTTGAGTTATTAAGGGTGCGTACAGCAGCAACACCGGTAGATACCTACCACACAACCAACTGTTAAATTCCCTGTTAAATCGTGCACACAATTAGAAGCAAATATATTTAGCTCAAAGTTAGAAACTGACGGTAAAAATGTATTACTGATTATATTCAATTGAAGTGAGAAAATTAGTGTATTTTACGTTAACGAGAGTTACTGCTGTTAGTTGACAAGCATGTTTTATGACATAAATGCAGCTTTTTTTTTCCATAGAACTAGATTTCAAATCTTAAAAATCGTTTCACACCAGTATATATATTTCAACATGCTGTTTTCAAACTACTGATGTTTCAATGGAACGAAACAAACTTTGAAAATACTAAAACAAATCACAACATAACTAAAATAAACACAAATTTTCAGGAAACTGGAGACACGTGTTTTAAGGTTACACGGAACCTATTTGTCAATGGAAGAAAAAGAAACCGAGAAATTCTAATGTTCATTTTTTAGTCGAAAATATTTGTTATTTTTGAATTTACACATTAGGTAGCCGCAAAGTAAAATCTCTTGAAAAATATGGACCAAATAATCCGACATTTTGGATCCTAGACGGTTTCGGATCTAACCTTGTTTCTATTATTTATAAATACGTCATAATATTCGTTGGTTGCTTTGTCGTAAAAAAAATGATGATAAATTGAGTAAATTTTAGTTAAGGTAAATCTAGAAAGTTAATTTAGTATACAAATTCAACAAAAGTGTATCGGGAAATGTTTACTGTAATGAACCTCATTTTCACACCTCATTTGTTTTCTTAAGTTGTTTTAACTAAATCTTCTTCATTTACAGAATAAAATAATCAAACGTCAATCAAGTAACACATCTAAAGCATGGACACCAGTTTTCTGCAACGAGGCTTTTGTGCAATTACTAATTTTGTCTCCGGACGATTTTTGGAACCAAAAGGTCGGATAAGTTAGCTCCCATTATATAGTGACCTTGCCACAAAGGGCATTCGTGTTGTTTGAATCTGAAAACAATGGGAAGTAAAAGCGAGGATAATGTTTAGAAAACACAATAATTTTGCAAGGAAGGTTTTCTTTTAAAACATGGGCTTTTATGATTCACCTTTAATGGCGATTAAATTGCACCAATGAACCGCTAAAACCACTCCCACTTATATCATACATGCACATACCGAGTTACCCCGCATTATCCTGCATGCCGGAAAAAAGCGAGGTTGACCAGCATGCCGGGAAATTCGAATTTTCCGGCAAGCCGGATAATTTGAGGTCTATTTTGCAACAAAACAAAAGTAAATTTCCCCACTCAGTTCCAATCAGAAAGCAAACCACTGTAAGGAAAAAAATAAATAAATCTCAAAAGCAACCTTCTTTCAAAAAAAAAATGTGTATTGCATATATTGTGTGCTTGTTATTTATGGTAGGTCATTATTAATAGATTTAATTGTGTGCCAATAAAATAATCAATTCAGAAGCAATCATTGTTACTGCGGTTTGTTCAAAAAAATTTTTATTAAATTAGTTTAGGTTCCTTTGAGAGAGTTAAGTTTAATTTATTGATAGCTATGGAAAATTCTTTAGCACTGTTTTAGGGGCGGTAACTTCCTCCTTAAATGTTTGATTACTTAGTTTTAATTTAATTTCTATAAAACTATTCATTATTAAACAATATTTTTCTTGTTAAAATAACAAATGGCATTATTAGTAAATATTTTTTTAAAAACTAGACTGTTTATTAATGTTAATAAAATATGTATATAACTTATATTCATTTTTTAGCTGAACATAAATTTTTATAGCATTATTTTTTTTCCCTAACCTCGATTTTCCTGGCACGCTGGAAAGGACCAGTCAAGTGTTGTTGAAAATCTGGTGACCCCCGAATTTTGCGGCATGCCGGATAATGCGGGGTAATACGGTACGTTAATTTCCCTATTTCTACTCCCTTGACCCAGGCCTGATAAACACCATTTAGTTCTTCATGTGATACTTTCATTCCCATTTTCGAAGAAACTGGAAAGGAATCTTCGCCAAATATGGTAACCCCAGCGAAATGAATACTCGGATGACTTACCGTAGAATGATTGATGAACCTAGAGAATGGGGAACGCGCGCCTCTTAAGCCTTGAAAGTGACCGCGTGTCCGGAGAAAATGGCGATTTCCCGGATTTTCGGTTCGGCTTGACTCTTACCTAAATCCAACAGGCCTCTTTGCGGTGGATTAGCACTCCCCGATTCAGAGCTCCTCAACCCTTTGCGTCAAGCCACTGCTCTTTTCAAAACCAACCCCCGTGGAATATCTTTCGAACTTCCTTTGTTCTGAGATCTAATTTAAAATTCTGTAGAAGGTTTTTTCTATTCTATGTGTTGCATTAAAGAAAAGCTTTTCTTCTTCTTTTTATCTAAAGTGTGGCAGGTAGATCCTCTCAAAGCCATTGATTTTTAAACTTCTCATTGCTTAAAATGTTTCGCCTCCAAGGAAGTGTGTTTTGAAATGAGAATGAAAACAAAGCTTCTTTTTTTGGAGTGTAAATAATTTAACATCCACTTGTAGAAAATAATTTGAAAAGTTACATAAATTTGCAAGTTCGGAGATTCTTAATAATAAATAAAAATTAAGGAAAAATTGGCCATAATCCAGATGATTCTTTGACCATAAACATAATTAAATACGATTAGTTTTAGTGTTTTACATTATTGATGATGTTTTTGAAATTGGACTAACACTAAAATAAAAAAGAATGAAAAATGTAACAAGAATTAACCAGTATGCATACTTTCTAATTTCTCTAGCACCTTGCAGCATAAAACAGTGGGGCCCGTCGAAAACATGTTTCAAAGGAAAAGAAGGTAGACTACCATGCTTTTACGATTGGGCATTAACGGGGGGTTAATGTTCCGAGCAGTCATGAAAGATCTCCCGACAGTCTTCAACGTTGATGAAATAAAGACCGCACTAGAGCGGGACGAATTCCAAGTTCAGAACATCAGGCAGTTCTGGAACAGTGATGGGCCTCAGCACATTTTCTGTGTTCACCTCCCAACGACACCCACAGTACACTACATATATTACGAAATAAGACCTAAATCAGAGACTTTAACACATATGCTGAACTGTTACGACCTAGAAGAGGCCCACTACAATGCTTCAAATACTAGTGATTTAATCACACGTCATATTCCCGTCCATGTAATGGAGAGGTGTGTGGTTTACACCGTACCACATCGACTGAACTGCTGTACCAACAGAAGAGCAACACTAACATGTACCAAGTACGGTACACTGTAAAAGCGATTCAGAAACGTTCCAGGAAAATAATAGGAGGCTGATATGCTCAATTTCTTCCAGTAACATATCTTGGAAAAACCAGGAACGTTTTCCCCTGGAAGTCAGTAACCTTTCTGAAATTAACCTTGAAACTTTCTGATGAAGTGCGAAAACTTCCCTGTTAAAGCTATTCATGACTCGAGAACGTTCCTGATTTACCAAGAAGACTCCATAAAAGTCAGAGAGACTACGGTCAAGGCTATGCAAGGGGGAAGCAAGCATACCTCTTGCCTGCAATACCCAGCCTTACAAAGCTGTAGCTATCCATTGACTTTTTCGCTCCCGTAAAGAACTTTGTCGATCTGGAGAGGCCGTACTCAATCTCGAGCCGATACTCTTAATAAACACGTTCATTCAATTTTTAAACTGGTTGCTAAAAATATTTTCCACAACAGTGAAAAGTCTGCACGCGTGCAACTTGCAGCGATTCAGGAAACTTTTTTGTGTTGATACTTGTTTTTACGGGGAAATAGGTGAAAACATGTGAGATCCCGAAACGTTACTAGTTATTTTCGTGTATCAGTCTGTGTGTTCTTTTTTCGAAACGTTCCACGAAAATAACTAGTAACGTTTCAGAATTTTTTTACAGTGTAGTACGTGATCTTAGAGTTATGCAAAATGGGGTAGGAAGTAATAGAGAGGTAATCAGATATTTCATCGATTAATGAATTTTTACTAAAATACTCACAGAAAGAAGATGTTTTACTTTTGAACAGGCTCTAAACGTATTTAGCAAATATAAAAAAATAGTAATAGTATCTAATCTAGTTTTTGTGTTATGAGCAAAAATATCAAAATACATTTTAACATTACGAGAGAAATTTTTTAAACTCGATTCTGAAGTAACGGCTGGATCGAATTCAACAAAATTTTGTACACAAAGTTAAAAAAGGTTGCTGATTACAAATATGTGATAAAAAAAAAGGAGGTTCTTATTGAAATATTTGAAGTTGATGCTAGTTTTAATATGAAGACGATCCCTTAACAACACTTTTTTAACATAATATTCGGCTCCAACTTTATGACACTAGAACAATTCTACTTTCTGTTCTTTTTTTTGAACACACAACGAACGGGCCTCGTGGACCAACTTCGCGGGCTGAAAATGGCCCGCGTATTCACTGCGATATAATTGCGGTTTGATTATCGCAAGCGATGGCTGCTGTGTCCTAATAATGCGCACAACAGCGCAGAACTAAATTTAACCGAGCAATGAAGCAGTTGTCATGTCATTGAAGCTGAGAGTGCCTAAAAACTGGTGGATGAAGAAAATTTTTCTCACCAGTGAGATACCGTAAACATACAGCAGATAAATTTACTTTACCTACCAGTTTATTCGGACTCTCAGCTTCAATAAGATGACTTCTGCATCCCGCACGATTAGTTACGATTCCAGTCTGCGAAATCTACAGCGAGGACGAAATTGTATCCTCTGGACAGATCAACCCGCCTGTCGGGTATGCTGCGTATTTGCTATAGGTGCGCCTGCCTGATGCTATAGAAAATGTTTGTTTGCAGGTATATAGTGCGCGAAACAAAATCAAATAATGCTAAGTTTTGTTTGTAATGTTACAAAATCGGAGAAATGACAAAGAGCCAGATTTCGGTTCACCTTGGTTTAAGCTAAAATAACTTTTGTCTTTTTAAATTAAGGGTTGGTCCATCTCGAATCTGGTTGCTAGAAACAGCCTTGGGAAATTACTTTCCTAAATTGCTTTTAAGAGCCCTTACATGTTTAACTAAAACCGCTGATTGTGTTATGCCTTTTTAATAATACCACGCATTATGATCTTTCGCATAAATTAGGATTTGAAACAAATTTTCTTTTTTTGATTACAAAAAAGCCTCTAGAACAATCACTGTTGTTATTTACCGGGTTAATTCAAATAACCAAATTTTTCCCAAATAAAGTTTGAGTATGAACGATTTGCTCATTAACGGGTATTAATATTCTCATGTTTCTGTTTTATTTTTTAGACTGATACTTCGTTCATTTTATGTATTTAGAACAAATTTTCACGGAATAAATTGACCTTGCTTCGCTCGAGTCTCCAATCTATTTAATGCTGCGTCTTCCCACGTAGTGCGGTATATTTCTTATATTTTTGTGTGCGATGACCCAAACTTCTGCCAATGTTCTGCGAAATTAAAAACGCGCAATTCCATTTTACATCAAAAGACTTTCTATTCATTCCAAAATAAACCTGTAACATAGGTGCAATACATTTTTCAAACATATTCACATCATATTTCTAGGTATAAGGTTGGATATTTACATTTCCATGAGGCTAATTTGCTGAATGATTATGTAAGCAATCCAATAAGTTCATATTAGAAAAGGCAAAAAGTTCAATTACTTTTAATTTGTCATTATTCGATTTACTAAATAACGACCTATACGGTGGACCAGCCAAACCCCATCCATCTTTCTTAGGTTAATCCAAATAGACAAAAATCAGTAAATATTTTTACTTTTTTTTTTTCAAAAAAAAAAAAAAAATCTACCGTAAATCGCTTTTTGCCGCAACATAATCGGCTAAAAAGTACCGGATTACGGGAAAAAAGATAACTTCAAAAAATCATGAATTGAGCTGGATAATCTCGATCTTTTCTTTGTTTACATTCCGTTACTTGATAAGCCGTGACCTTGAAAGAAGCGCTTTCAATGTGGTGACGGTCCCTAAAACGTTTTTCGTTAATAACTCCTGTTCTACTGCACAAAATACAGTGAAATTTCGTATCCTGGCTGCATTTTGCGGTCTTAACATAATAACATAGCAAAAATTAGGGGTTCCCATTTAAAAACCAAGAGTTGGTGCTCATTTTGCTTTGTATATGGTCCCTTATCAAAATTTTACCAACGTAATTTTAAAGAAGACTTTAAACCAAGTCGGATGACACCTTTCTTTCCTTTCTAGCATGTATAATGGCCGAATAATTAAAAGTGTTTCGTTTTTTTTTTTTTTTTTTTTTTTTTTCTATGACTGTACAAGTAGAAAAGCAGTTATACTAGTAAATATTCTTAAACTTTACTCTATATTTTTTCATAAAACTTTTTTTTCTAGAGTAAAACCTGTGTATAACAATATTGTCTATAACAATAAACATGTCTATAACGATATTTTCCTTGGTCCCAGCAAAGATTTAGCATAAATAAGCAAACTGTCTGTAACGATAACCTGTCTATAACACTACTTTTTCTAGGTCCCAACAGTATCGTTGTAGACAGGTTTTACCGTATTCTCATAAAGGCAGTTGGTTCCATTTTCTTTGTTAGAAAACGTTTGGCTCCTTTGAGTTGCATTTTTAAAGCATGAATGTCGAAAATTTTTTGGATAGAGCTACATCACTTATAACTAAACACACTCAGTCATTAAACATAGCCTAAAAGCACACGTTTAGGTCTTCAATATGGAAAAGAATCCGACAGCGAGCTCCTCTACAGACTAAAAATTACGTTTTTAAAACGACAAATATCAAAATATCCCTTGGTACATTTCCCGAATCTTGACTATTCCTCTATCGTTATCAAGCCAAAATAAATTTTTAGGATTTCAATTTACAAAAGCATCTGTGGAAGGTTGCTCGAAAAAAGATATCCTGAAAAAAATGTATCGAACATTTTAATTTCGAGAAAATTCCGACGGAAGTCAAGAAATATCCCTCTTACCTAACATCTCCATAGACAAATTACGCTTTTTGGAACTTTAATTTTAAAAACTTTTGAATCGGGAGAGATTTTTTTAAGAGTCGGGAGTCGAAGGTTAAAAATTTCAAGAACTGGAGTCGTTCATATTCCCTCAAATTCCGCAACTCCGCCGGTTCTCGCGGAATTGGAGTGGGACTAAATTTTGGGTGAATGAGTCGGAGTCTTAGCTCTCAAATTCTCCGAGTTAGAGTCCATCATTTTCCCTCTGACTCCGTTGCCTTGCTTCACTGGGAGTATGTTTGCGCTTACATTTCTTTTTGCGCATTTTTGGTATTTCCTTATATGAGTGTTATACCCCTAATTTCTATTTTATCAATTCCCCAATGAATGATAACAAGCTTTTTTGGCACATCCGAACGTGCACGTCAGGGTTATGACTTAAAATAAAATATATCCTGTAGTATTTTTAAAAATAAAATCCGAAATAGGTAAATTTCCTACAAGAACAATAAGTTGTT
The DNA here is from genome assembly GCF_026930045.1 of Uloborus diversus. Classification (NCBI taxonomy): domain Eukaryota; kingdom Metazoa; phylum Arthropoda; class Arachnida; order Araneae; family Uloboridae; genus Uloborus; species Uloborus diversus. The sequence continues at coordinate 58,242,251 of NC_072738.1, forward strand.
CTGTATAAAAGTTTGTTAATTTTATGCCAACTTTTCTAAACCAACTTTTTCTAAATAAAAAATAAGCAGACTGGCATATTTTTTATTTAGAAAAAACTACCGAAACATTTTTAGAAAAAAAGACTTAACACAAAATGAATTTTAATTAAGCGGTATTTCTTTTCTTTCTTTTTTTTTAACTATCAGTCGGTGTTATAATGTGTTGAATATATATATGAGTGCAAAACATCGACATAGCACTCAATGGTATTATATTCTGCTAGCTGTTCATGTAAATTTCTCTCGCATTGAATGAGAGGGATCAGACGAAGAGAAGTTACTTGATTATAAACGTGTTACGGGAGGTTTCAGTGAACGTTTCGATACGGAATGGAGGTTAAAAAACGTTCCCCAGTAATGACATTAAAATTTCTTAAACTCTAATACTTTCAGTACGAGTATGGTAGTTGAAATAGACTTCAGATTGGTTTATTTATGGTTAACCCTTTCTGGTACATTTCCGCAGGTAGTTTTTCCCCTAATGAGTAAAATATTCGTCATGTATTGACAACGGATTTGTTAATATAAATGAAAAGTAGTTCATGGCTACAGAGCAATTGAATTTCAAAATTTTACCCATCAAAAGCAGGCTTCTGCTGTGCATTTGAAATGAAAGCACACAGTATTAATAGTGATACCCTCTATTTAGGGATTAAGAAATACGAAATGAGATGGGGGTCCTATCGCGCGGATTGAATAAAAAATATTTTTAGTTTCCACCACTGTCATTAAGCAAATCGGACATTGTACACTCGCAGGAAAAAAAAAAGAAACACTCGTTTGGATCCGAAGACTATGTATGGACACTAGAGACAGGTTTGAGGGTTATGAGGATCAGGATCCCCCTAAACCCTACATCTACATTGTACTGAAACAATTTGTGAATAAAATGTAAACGATTGCAGTGATCTTTTTGATTTATCAAAAATTTTTAACACTCCTAAAGATTTAAAATTCTTATTTTTTTTCATTGCTTATGAAATTAGTAACATTTTGCCCTATTAGGTGCATTATTTCTCTATCAATTTGGATTTTGTTTGTTGACACTAAAGTCGTTTCAGACATTTTTCGCACCCAAAACCAAGTGTTCGTTCATAGCGGAGGAGAGAGAGGCGGGGGAGGGGGGTCACTCTTCGGTATGCTCCCTCCCCTTAAAGTGGTAGTCCGTATCCGTCCCAGGTACAATATGTGTAAAAAAATTCTGTTAGTAATTTCTACTTTGTTTTTGTCCATTTCATTAACTCTCGATGCAAAAAGAAAGGGTTTTTAAGTTTAACCTGTGTCTCTGTGTATTGTTCAATATAATATTTGTTAATTTTATGTCAACTGCTTCTAGTTTAGCAGAAACATCCGAAACAAATTAAGAGAAAAATACTTACACAAAATGAATTTTAAGAAATCTTCAATTGGTCATATCTTTGTCCAGTCCTGGCTTTCCTCCCTGACCCCCTCTGGATCCGAGCCTGGATTAAATTTTTTTTTACGGGTCAAGAGCCTTAACAGGTCATATTCAGAAACTAGTTTTTGAACACATTCCAAATTAATATTATTTTGTTGTTCAGAAACATAAGAATCATAAGTGATGTGTTTTCAAACACATTTGCCTTTCTAACCTCTATTCTGTGGAAAAACTAGTAAGTAGATGCCATGTGATCGAAGGAGGTGCCTAAAGATGCTATTTTCCAGTAACCTCTCTGATTCATGAGACTAGGCAAAACAGTTTTGATCACAGTGCAGAACGATGTAATTTCGAAATAAGTGGTTGTTTAACCCTGCAGCTGAAAGAGAGAAGATTTTTGGGGAAAATCGCAAAACAATTCGCTACCCTGCATATAGCATTGCAATAAAAGGTTTCGAACGGAAGATTTCATAAAATTGTTGCCCGTCTCCAAATACTAACAGGGCTAAATCAGGTCCCTGACTTTAAGTACCCTACAGAAATTCAACACCAGCAATGTTTTTTCCAGTGACTACTATTTTGAGAGCCCCCAAATATGCAAGACGGTGATCAGAAGCAGCCTGCTCCAAGGAACATTTGGCGCAAGTTTTGAAGTGCTTGGTAAATGACAGAAAATGTCAAACATCTCAGATGCCCACTGAGGAAGCTGGTGATGAGGGCCTTATCCTTTCTACTGAAATCAAGGATCAAGGATCCACACGTACTCCGACAGTATGGGACCCCAAATCCGGAATGCTGGGGACGCCACCTTTCCGGATTTGGAAATTTTACGATTTTTTATTCTGACTCAAAGTTGTCACGTTTTTTCTGGTTTCGCAAATGTTGCGCAAAATTTCTTTTTCTTTATCAATCTGAATTGAAGTATACCTACCTCATTATGCTAAAACAAATGTCGGAGAGTTTACAGAGGCGTATATTCCTCATACGTTGCTTTTTATTATGCAATGGGCCGATCGATACAATACATAAATCGTATTTTTTTACTAAAAACCATTTTGTACTTTTGTTCAACAGGCTTTGTGTTGCATACTTATGACGAGTGAAAATGATCGTTAATCGAAAGTGGATGTTAAAATATTGCTGCACAACTGCAGCAAAACGTTTATTTAAGCTTAACACGTGACAGCGAAAAAACGAAAAAAGAAAAAAGCTAAACTTAAAGTAATGTGATTTGAGCAAATAACTGCTGAACGTTAAGGCTTTTGGACTTTAAAAACCGAAAATGTGGGGGGTGGGGGAATATTTTTCGATGTAATATATATATATATATATATATATAGATATATATATAGATATAGATATATATGTATGGGTCATTCTTCAAAAAGTATAACTTTTCTGTCACACGCCTTTTACAGAAAAAACTTTAAGGAACAATTCATTTAACAATTCTTTTTAATTTCATCGAAAATATATCTATCTAAACCTGCCAACAAATTTTTAATAATAATTTTTATTTTAGTACATTTTTGGTAAACAACATGTGAATTCTCACATCTGTGGCATGTCACACACCTGGTGTGACTGTTTATGTTGCGTAATAATTTGTTTGATTAAAGTATATATTTATGTATTTATTTCTCCTTTCACAAGTCTCTCAAATACTAATTGTTTAAGTATATTTAATTTTTTAATATTGTATTTTCGTTCGTTTTTTTTTCTTTGGATAAGCCGTCATGTCACACAAAAAATGCTCACCTCCGTTACCTAAACTTAAAATACCATTCCTCATTAACACGTTGCAGTAATGACATCAAATTTTATTTTCCATCATGCAATGGAACCCCCTTGCTTATTTTCAGCCATAATTGAAGTTGTGAGATTTTTGTCAAAAACAAGGCGATAGATTTTGCTGTAAAAACTTAGTGTGGTTGTTCTGACTTCTCACCTCCGTGAACTCAAATTTCATGGATGCAAATTAATGTAAAAAAAGAAGTGAACATGTTTTCATATGCTTGACATGTGCAGATTGTAGCAACGAAGAAAAAGCGTATTTCCCTGAAAAATGTATCCATTTGCCTTTATTAATGGAAAATTCCTCACTTCCGTGACAGACCTTATCAATGTCATTATTTGTGAGGTGAAAATAAATGATAGAGGTTAAATACATCAATCTTAGGCATTCTACCACCATTATAAATTGCCAGTATATCCTCAAATTTATTAACTACAATTTTTTAACAAACATTTTAAACTACTAATTAAACCGTACTTTGATTAAGAAAGCTGTATATTATGTTCCCACTAATCATTAAAATAGCTGATTGTCTGCACAATTAAAAAAAAATTACTTTGATATTAAATTGGCCTCAGTTTTTAAATATTAAAAGTTTTTTTCTCTTTTTAAATTTCCGTGAAAAAGGCATTTTTAATTTTTTTTATTTATGAGTAAAATAATTGGAACTTAGCTGAGCCATTGTTTATGGTTACTTCTAGTAGGTAAAACTTTCATGTAAGAATGGAAAAAAAAAAGAAAACAAAAGGTTTCGAAATTGAAAAATATTTACGTTCAAAAGTTACGTTTTCTTGCGTTATCTCTCTCTCTCTCTATATATATATATATTTAAGGAAAAAGTTCTGGTTTTCAGATCTTCTGGATTTCGGGATTCCAAATTTATGATCTCATACTGTACCAACTGTGCTTCGGTGATACAAATCAATTGGTCTTATTTCGAGATTTTGATTTTAAAATATCGCTTCAGATATGTGAATGGCGCAGAATGCACTAAGGACTGACTCGCATCCGCTTTAGCTGGGTTGTCTGTGTCAGGTATTTTTTTTTTTTTTTTTTTGCTGGCGCTGTACCACAATCGCCAGCAAATCTACAATGACTCGACGTTAAATCCCGGTTATCACAAATTTGCCATTTAAACTGCGCTTGCGCGCACTTTGCTGATTTCGAAACTCTTGCTAAAATTAATTACAAACATTTTAAATTTGTTAATAAATATAAGATGGCAAAAGATAAAAATTAGAAATCTCCAAAGCTTTCTCTGACTTAGTTTTTAGGTCTCGATAAAAATTGAATTTTGCGTCTTAATTATTAATGGATTCGGAGTCTGATTTTTCTATCAAACAACGGACCTTTTCAGAGCCAAATTTTTAACCTCAGAAGTGCGAAATAGAGTTGCAGCATCACTTCTAATACAAAGCCGAACCCTCAACCTTAATAAAAATGTGTAATACTAAGCTGTTTACGCCGAACGTAAAATATCCGCAAAAGACGGGTATCTGTACATATTCCAATTATTTTTAAAGTACACAACGTGTTTTACGTTTATGTCAAATAAATATTTTCAAATCAATAAATATTGAAGTGTCATTTTTCTCTTTACATTATAAAGATTAACAGTTATTCATATCGGTAGTGTTATATAATATACTAGGAAATCGCTGTGAAAATATTCAAATCGCATTCATTACTTAGTTGGGACTCTATTTCAGCCAAAATATAAGCAAGCAACACGAAATCTTAAAACAGAAAGCCCAAAAAGCTAAGTCCGCGCGCAGGCGCAGTTGAAATGGCACATTTGTGATAACCGGGATTTAACCTCTAGTTCTACAATGCACTTTCTATTTCTATTCTATTCTATTCAATAGTCACAACTGACTTCAACTGTATTTTATGTCGAGGTCTGCATACTAGTGCCTTGCCTCCATTATTTTATATACCGATAGATGGCAGCACCATCACCGGATCGAACAGTTAATGAGAATTTAGAACTAGTCCAAGAGCTAATAGCTACCTGGTACTAGCACCCCCAGAGGTATCGTTTCACTTGGAGGACATTGAGACCACGAGCATATTTAACGTCGCCCAGTCCCCTTTAATGACGACGGTGGGTCTTCGACCAGCGGGGATCGAACCCGAGCCCCTCCGGCCCCGAGTCCAATGCCCTACCGATCAGGCTACCACGGCCCCTACAATGCACTTACATTTTGAAAAACAATATTGAAACGATGCCATTCAACAATCAAAGAAAGTATTACCTAAAATTAACACGCTTTAAAAAAAACTGTTGCCTAATGTTTGAATGGTAAAAATTTGCAAACATTTTCTTTCAGAATTTCAAACGAAAAACAAACGGAACAACGAAAATCATACAACGTAACACGCACGGAATCATCCTTCTTCTTCACCATCCAAAATCTCCGACTATCAAAAAGAAACTCAGCTATATAAATCCCAACTCCAGTCTGTGCAACTCTTCTTGGCTGTTCAAGCGGAGATAACTGACAATTCATTTTCAGTTCAGAGACGATCTCATTAATTGATTAATTACAATTCGTTCTCGCGGAAAAGCAATTGCTAGAATTTTGGCCCTCGCTGAAAAAGACACATTTAATGAGTTATGGCTGGCAAATATGGCGGGAACTCGGCAGGAGGGATCGGCATCAGTCCGTGTGAAATGAAGGGGAAGAATCGGGTTTTGTGGAGTAATTGAGGAGGGAAATGGAATTAAGGGTTGGGTTGAAATGTTTTCGCTAATTAAAGATGACAATCAGAAGTGAGAATGGAATGTTTGGAGTCTTTGATAGTCCAGTCGCTTCAGGAAACTAAGTATTGTGACTTTGTTATTTGAATGCTTTTAAGATTTAATTTGGCATTCGTAATAAAGTGCAAAGTTGGAAAATTTTTCTGGTCGCCAGTCACGAGTCAAGGTAAATTTATTAGTCGCAACCCTGGTTTTCTAGTTGAACCAATTCACTGTAAAAACTTCCGAAACGTTACTGGTTTTCCGTGGAACATTTCGGGATTTCAGAAGTTTTCACCACTGTTCCCATAAAATCAAGTATCTTCGCAAAAAAGGTTTCTTGAATTGCTAAAAGATGCAAGGGTGCAGACTTTTCACTGGTGTAAAAAACATTTTTCGCTATCAGTTTAAAGATTGCCTGAACGTGTTTATTAAGTGTATCGGTGTCGCGTGCCTGTGGTTGTTCTGAATTGACTAAGCTCCAAATGGAACAAATAGGTCACGGAACAGCTGCAGCTTTGCGAGGCAGGTTCATACTTGCAATTCTCGCGTAGCTTTGGCCATGGCTGTTTTAATGCTTAAGGAACTTTCTTGGTACTTCAGAAAGGATTTAATCGGGAACATTAAACCTACTAAATTTCCTAAAAGGTTCACGAGACGTGACTGGCTTGGCTGGAGATTTCCCAATGTTTCAGAAAGTTTTAAGGATAATTTCAGAAAGGTTACTAACTTTTACCGAAAAACGGATCTGGTTTTTGCAAGATATATTACTGGCTGAAATTGGGCACATCAGCTGCCTATTATATTCCTGGCACGTTTCTGAATTGTTTTTACAATGTTTAGTGAATGAAAGAAAAGGAATAAAACAACAAATTAGCTTTTAAGTTGCTACAAAACACAAAAAGTTGACAGTTTAAATAACGGATATAACGACTAATTAAGTACATTATTGTTAATCGATAACATTTGCTGTTGGGGAAAGAGGCTAGAGGGTCAAAAGCAAAATGTCTGAGCGATTTTAAAAGATTTAAAAGCATCTATTCAATATGCTGACGAACGTTTGTAACTGATTGGATGCATGTAATTTCGTATTAGTTTCGTTCTATTTTAGGACTTTTCGTAAGAATGCCGTTTTCGTACAAGATTTTTTTATATGACTTCATGTGGTACGATGCGTAGTAATAAATTAAGGTGGCTAGGCCATGTTTGAAAAACCTAAGGAGATAATACTCTTAAGATGTTCACATTCAAAACACCTGACGGGTACCGAGTTAAAAGAAGGCCTCTAACTAGATGACTGGATAAAAAATTGAGATAAACTTCAAAAAATTAAAAATTGGTAAAGCGGTGCTTCTAATAAAAAGCACTGGAAGTTTGGGTCAACCAAGGCCTGTAAGAGGCTGTTGTGCTTTCATACAATTTTAAATAACATTTCACGAAGAAGAAACAAAACGATTAATATGAAAATACAGATAAAGTTAGTGATCAACACAGCAACATTTTAAAGCTAGTGTAAAATTAGGAATTGGCTCTAAGTTAAAACAAAACATTTTGTTGTATAATTCCGTTAAAATTATGAAATACCTTTTGAAATGTAACACTAATGCATACATTCAAAGCTATACACCGTATTTTCCCTCCAATATTAAGAAACTAAGTCTTGAAGGAAAATTGATATGAGGTTGAAAGTAACACAAAATGTTTTGAAATCTTGAGAATCAGTCAATGAAAAGAATAAAAAAAGCTCTAACGAAGTTCTGGTGAAATTTTAAAAGTGGTTTTGTAATACGTTTTTACTGAACTCTTCTAGAGAACATACTCCACTAGAAACCTTTCCGTGTTTTTACGAATGCTCAAACTGATAAACTACGGAAATTCAGTTGATGTAAGCTTATCAAAAAATTCTGAATCTGATAAATATGCCAAACACACAATTTGTACGTTTCTGCTTCTTAAACGTTAAAAGAACGAGCTGATGTGTGCATCACATGACTTCCTTTTACTCCAATTTAATATCATTTTCCCATTACTGGCAATTTTAATGTAATTCAATAGTTTACTCTCTAAATATCACCAACAGTTGCCAAATTGAAACCAGATTTTAAAAAATCGCCAAATTTGTCGCCTAGTTGGCGACGAAACTTGGCGATAAAAAAAATTTGGCGATATATCGCCAAGTATCCGCCAAATTATAACACCACTTGAGTTTACATCAAAATTAACAATGATTTCCCCTCAAAAAAAGGAAAAAATCCCTTTAGAAACTACCGAATGCGACAAAAAAAGGAGTTGCACAACTAGATCCCACAAGCAGTCTACATACCAAATTTTAACTTTCTAGGACATACCGTTCTTGAGCTATGCGACATGCATACGCACATCCGCACATATGCTCATACGCACATACATGCGTACATACAGACGTCGTGAGAAAAATTTGTTGTAATAAACTCGGTAATCGTAAAAATGGATATTTCGCGTGTCTATACGTTCTTAGGCACTTATCCACGTGTGGTCGAGTAGAAAAAAAACTCAACATTCATTCGGGGGTGAGTAAAATGGAAATTAAGGTCCATTTTTGAGTGAAAATTTTTTCGCGAATACAATACTTCCTTTTTTGTAAAAAGAAGTAAAAAGCTAATTAAAAATCCTAATATACATGAAATTTGGCTACTTGCCGATATTTCAGCATCTCAACACCGAATGCATCAGAACTAGGTCTAGAAAGCAATATTATCTCACTGCCTAGAAAGTAATATGAAAGACAAAGAATTAATGGGATAAGCATTATTTATACTGTCAACCCAAATAAATGGAGCTCTGTCGGCAACTTATATGTTATGAGACAACGTCCTTTAACCCTCGTTAGGCGAAAAAAGAACAGGGATAACTATGATTAAATCTCTATATATTTCTAATCTTTGGTAACTTTATCGAAACAAATACCGTGGAAACATGTTTTGTATACTAATATTGATCATCATTTAGAATATCAAAATATTTTTGGTCTATGTGTAAAGTGTGTCCCTCAAAAAGTGATTTACGTAACGATGCTTTCTTTTTCAAGTCTTCTTAGAATTCAGTTATCAAGTAAACAACTGTGCCCGGTGTTTGATAAAAAATGACTTATTTTTGTGAGGAATAGGAACCATATTCCATCAAGTACTTTAATTCAAAAAATGTAGCTTGTATTTTTTTTTTCTCTTCTGTTATTCGTTTATTTCTTAAGGTATTTTATGAAGAAATAAAAAACAACATTCGCTAGGTAGGCTAAAATTTTATGAAAGTTCATCAGAAAATAAAATTCATACAAAGTATTTAACATGAGACTCCTACACTGTAAATAAAATCCGAAACGTTACTGATTATATCCGTGGAACGTTGCGGGATTTCACGAGTTTTCACCTATGTCACTGCAAAATCAAGTATATTTGCAAAAACGTTTCCTGAATTGCTTCAAGTTGTACGAATGCAGAGTACTTACTGACTTAAAAAATATACTTAGCTACCAGTTTGAAGATTAACCGAGTGCATTTATGAAGTGTATCGTCTTCGTTTGGACTACGGTTCATTCAGGATGACTAAACTTCCAATGTGCGCTCTGTCTATGTTTGCGTCGATGTTTCTTGAGCTTGGTAAGTCTGGAAGATTCCAATCAATTGTACCACAAGTACCAAATTTCTCTTGAAGGCTCTAGACGGGCTTTAATCGGTGAAAACTCCATGTTCTTCAGAAAGATTCAAGACTAATTTCAGGAAGGTTACTGATTTTTAGCAGAAAACGTTCCTGCTTTCTGCAAGATATGTTGCTGGTAGAAAATGGGCATATCAGCTGCCCATTAATTTATAGGAACGTTTCTGAACTGTTTTTACGGTGTATTACACTCATAAAACCTTTTTTCTTTCTTTTTTTTTTTTTTTGCATTAGTGAATTATTGGAGTCCTTTTTTTTTCTTCAAAGCAAGATCCCAAAAGTACCAATAGTTTTAAGCGAGAAAAACCATACTATGTGGGTGATTTATTCATTAATTTCTTTAACGGTCGTAAAAAAAGCTGGGTGTAAGTTATATTACAGCTAATGCAAGCACTATCTGTAACACGTACAGAACCCTTATTCGGCCTATCTTTGAATACGTTTACCCTGCGTCTCTGACACAAATCTACATAAATGTGGACGAGTACAACTCAGAACTAAACGAATTATTGCTGGTCTTCTAAATTCCTGTGCCACGAATATAGGTCTTTACCAGGCAAATCTGCAACCCCTGAATTTTAGAAAAGGTGCATGCATGGTGAAATACTACAGCAAATTCTACAGTCTTGGTTCGCAAAAGCGAATTTCATAAGTCTTCTGGACTTGCCGTATATACCAAAGACACAAGAAAAGCAGTCCATTCAGTCAAGTGTTCTTTTGCGACCTGCTTGAAAGTATGTACTATAAAAAAACACCACATGCATAGTAAATTAACCCTTTGGAGGGACTACCTGTAGTTACTTTTCATACCGATTTTTCCACTGATGTAAATAATCAACAGGATCTTCCTATTTTTCTCAAGCAACTGGCTCTCAAAAAAAAATTACGACACCCCAATGGATGCCGTGCGCTTACGGCAGTAAGAAGGAATTTAGGCGTACGACCAGCGGGATCAACACTGTAAAACCAATTCAGAAACGTTCCTGGAAAATAATTGGCACCTGTTGTGCCCAACTTCTGTCAGTAACATACACTATATGACCAAAAGTATTGAGACACTTTCAAAAATGGATTTCACGAGAAATAAAAGCCAATTGCTCTGTAATTTTTTTTCAAATAAAGGGTATACTTCAGCTGTCATTTTTCATCAAAAATTAAGTCTAGTAATCATTTACGAGACCAGAAACAAATTGAGAAACAAAAACGTTTTCTGATCATCTTTAATTGTAAATAGCTGGGAATAAGCTATACATTTCAGAAATATGTTAACGAACTATGTAGAATTATTTTTATATTTTCTTGAATGTATCTCGCTTATACCCACGAAGATGTAAGCACTTCTTTCAAAAATACGATTTTTTAAGGTTTTCGGCTCGTAACACGCAGAGTTTTCTGTCAAACGTTACTAAACTTTCAGAATATTTGACAGCATACAAGAGGAACATAATAAAAAAATTTGAAGTTAAAATATTGAAAATTTGATGAAATATGAACGTTTAAAGAAATCAATTTTTCACTGCAAATGCGCGAGAGACAGTAATTTATAAAGTTTATAATCTAAAGCCCAGATAGAGTCTGCAAATCATAAAAGAGTTCTACCTCGATATCTTTAAAATGAAAAAGAATATCAGCGATCAAATGAGCCGAATTACAATAATTCTGGGATGGGCGACGAATCGTGAGGGATCGTTCGCACAGCCCAGATAGAATCTGCAGATCATAAAAGAATTCTACCTCGATATCTTTAAAATTAAAAAGAATATCAGCGATCAAATGAGCCGAATTTAAATAATTCTGGGATGGGCGACGAATCGTGAGGGATCGTTCGCACAGCCCAGATAGAGTCTGCAAATCATAAAAGAGTTCTACCTCGATATCTTTAAAATTAAAAAGAATATCAGCGATCAAATGAGCCGAATTACAATAATTCTGGGATGGGCGACGAATCGTGAGGGATCGTTCGCACAGCCCAGATAGAATCTGCAGATCATAAAAGAATTCTACCTCGATATCTTTAAAATTAAAAAGAATATCAGCGATCAAATGACCCGAATTTAAATAATTCTGGGATGGGCGACGAATCGTGAGGGATCGTTCGCACAGTCCAGATAGAGTCTGCAAATCATAAAAGAGTTCTACCTCGATATCTTTAAAATTAAAAAGAATATCAGCGATCAAATGAGCCGAATTACAATAATTCTGGGATGGGCGACGAATCGTGAGGGATCGTTCGCACAGCCCAGATAGAATCTGCAGATCATAAAAGAATTCTACCTCGATATCTTTAAAATCAAAAAGAATATCAGCGATCAAATGAGCCGAATTTAAATAATTCTGGGATGGGCGACGAATCGTGAGGGATCGTTCGCACAGCCCAGATAGAGTCTGCAAATCATAAAAGAATTCTACCTCGATATCTTTAAAATTAAAAAGGATATCAGCGATCTAATGAGCCAAATTTCAAAAATTCTGGGATGGGCGACGAATTGTGAGGATCATTCGCAAATAATCCATTTCTATCATGAATCACTCCGCGCGATAACAGGAAAGTGCTGCCGGTTTGTGAACGACTCCTTACCATTCGTAGCCTGTTCAAGAATTACTGAAATTCGGCTCATTAGATCGCTGATAACTTTTTTTAATTTTAAAGATATCGAAGAAGAATTTTTTTATATGTTTCAAGACCTAAATGGGCTTTGGATTATGAAGGTTATAAACTGCCAACTTTCGCGCATGTGCAGCGAAAAAATCATTGCTTTAAAAGTTTATATTTAACTAAATTTTCAATCTTTTAGTTTCAAATTTTAATATTATGCTTCTTTTGTATGCTGACAAATATTCTGAAAGTTTAGTAACAGTTGACGGAAAACTCTGCGTGTTATGAGCCGGAAACCTTTAAATGAAATTTACTTTTGAAAGAAATGCTTGTATCTCCCTGGGTATAACAGATACTTGCACGAAGCTACAAAAAAAAAAAAAAAAAATCTAAATAGTTCGTTAACTTATTACTGAAATTTATAGCTTAATCTCAGCTATTTACAATGAAGAATGATCAAAAACCTTGTTTTGTTTCCTCAATTTGTTTCTGGTCTCCTAAATGATTAGTAGATTTAATTTTTATTGGAAACTGACAGCTTGAGTATACCTTTTATATGAAAAAAATTACAGAGCAATTGGCTTTTTATTTCTCCAGAAATCTGCTAAAATGTGAATTTTTCAAAGTGTCTCAATATTTTCGTCATATAGTGCATCTTGCAAAAAAAAAAAAAAAAAACAAAAAAGAAAAAAAAGGAATGTTTTCCGATAAATGTCAGTTTTCCATAGTATTTGGAAATCTCGGTTAAAGCCAGTCATGTCGAGCACCTTCAGTAAAAATTACGTAGGTTTAACGTAATTGATAAGAACCTTTCCAATTTACAAAGAAAAAAATATAAAAATTAACGAAACATTGCCACTACTACGACGGAATTGCAAGTGAGAACCAAGCACCTCGCTTGTCCGCAATTATTGCATCGCAAAGCCTAAGGACACTATATAAGGGGAGCTAACTCATCCGACATTTTCAATCCAAAGTTTGCGGGGGACAAAATTAGTATTTGTACAAAAGCCTCGTTGCAAGAACCTGGTGCTCAAACTTTAGATGTGTTGCCTGATTGATGTTTGATTATTTTATTCTGTAAATGAAGAAAATTTAATGAAAACAAATTAAAAACAAATAAGGTGAGAAAATGAAGTTCATTACTGTGAACATTTCCCGATACACTTTTGTTGAATTCCTAAACTAAGTTAACTTTCTTGATTTACAAGTGACATTTTACTCAACTTATCATCACTTTTTTTACGGCACAGCAACCAGCGAATATTATAACGTATTTATTACTGCGAGAATCAAAGTTGGATCCAATGATGTCTTGACCCCAAAATGTCGGATAAGTCGGCCTGTCCTCTTCAAGAGGTTCTTGCAAAGCCTACAGCCATCTAATGACTTATTACGTACTCGCTCGCTCGCTCTCTCCCTGGGAACTAAGTTAACCTGGGAGGACCGCAGCCGACTCAAAGCTAAATACACTTAATAAACGGCTCTGTCAATCTTTAAGCTTTCAGCTAAAAATATTTTTCTCAACTGTGAAAGATATGCATTCGTACTACTTGTAGCAATCCAGGAAATTTTTTCGCAAAGATACTTGATTTTACGGGGAAATTGGTGAAAAGCTGTTAAATCCCAAAAATGTTTCACGGAAATAATCATTGACATTTCGGATTTTTTTACAGTGAACATCAAGTGAACGGGACAAGAGATAAAGTTTCAAAAAAGGAGCACCGACTTCCACTCTGTTTTCCATAGTGCGCTTATTGCCATAGATACAGGTTTGAATTTGATCATGTTGTTGTTGCTGTCGTGTCTAATGAGGTGCAGAGTGCGAAAGGCTTAGATGCCTCCAAAAGTCTTGTTAGCAAGATCTGCTAATTCTAGAGCCCGATGGCTGTACAGAATTTCAATTGGTGGTGCTTCAAGTTGGAGGAGGGAGCAAATAATGGTCTGACAATTAAAAACATGATCCGGGGTGAGTTGTAAATGGGGACAGTGCTTGCTGATGAGATAGGATTTATTATTTGTTGGTAATATCTGCATGTCTTTGAAATGCTCAGTGCGCAGCCTAGCTATTGTAGAAGAGAGATTGGCAGTGCCAAGAGGTCTTGGGCAGTGAAGGTCGGGCATTGTTGCCTTGCTGAAAAGTTGATCGTAGATCCTTCGCCTGGCAACATCATTCACGTCTGTGAAAATTTGATCATGTCACTCCCAGAAGTGAAAAAAATATGGATCATGTCCGGCGATAGGAAGTTCAGCCAACACTTGGCTAATTGGGAAAAACAACATTGGAATGGATATTCTCAATAAGCTGAAGAACCTTTCTTTGTCTCACAGTATTATCCTTCAGTTGAATCTTTCTCACAAAGACATTGCAGGTGGCAAGATTGCAGACTGCGGCGGCACAAAATGCTAAGCAAATGAGCAAACCTGGGGATTGCGAAATCAAGTGAACCAAGTAGGTTTTCCACTGGAAGTCAAGGTGAAAGGGACTAAGTGTGAGATCCTCACTTTTAACCTTGGCAGTGGATGTGTGAGCGACTTCTATCGGTTTTTACGTTTTTTATGTTCCTTACACAGTTTTTACCTTTTTAACGTTCTGACAAATAAATGTTTGAATGTGCATTGTTTTACTGTGTATCCGTCCACATCGTGTTCTAATACTTTATGAATAAAATGCAAAAGATTTCAGCAGTCTTTTCAACTCATAAAATATTTTTGAGCGCAACTTCTTTTCATTGCTCATGAATGTGTAACGTTTATCCCCTGTTAGGTGCTTTATTGCGTGCCGAATCATTGCTTTTTATTGACACCCAAGCACTTTTGGAAATTTTTTTTATCACAAAACCGTAGGTTCGTTCATGGGGGGGAGGGGGGGGTCATTCTTTAGCATGACCTCCTTAAAATGGAAGTCTGTATTCGCTTCTGCCTTCAGTACATATGTTTTAGAGTTCTTTATTCTATTGCAGAAAACCATTTCACCTGTTAGTATTTTTACCATTAATAAGACAGATGGACACCGCAGTACATTTAAGTGTATTATTGCAGAACGTGTAAGGAATAAAACACATGTATTCATTTAATAACAAACTGCTTTTTTGATTTTTTTTTCTTGCTTGATGTATCTAGTTTATTTTGTTGAAAACGAATTGTATGACAACATCAATAGACTTTTAAAACACAATGCTTAAACAATGCCTATAGAATATCTATTAATTAAATAAACTCGCAATAATGAACTCTTTTGAAAAGTATCACTTTTACTATTTTATTACATTTACTTAATGATACCAAAACACCACCTTAGTTCGAATCTAAATCTCCAGAAATATCAAAAAAATATCCATCTTCACCAAATAAATGCAGCTTGAGACCAAATACTCACATTAGTTTCATTAATAGTTCAAATACATTCTTGAAAGTCAAAACTAACATTTCTAGCATTCCACAATTTTTGATGCAGCATTAACCAACACCGTTAATTAAATTACGTATGAAAGCCCAAATTCTATTCATCTTCTAAATTTCGCAACCACTGGGCGATATTCATTCCCATAAATCCTATTCATTGCTGTTGAAGAAGAGATAACTCGTTATTTATTCCATTTTCGGATCATTTCATTATTTGATTAATTGCTATCCGCTCTTCAAGGGAAGAATCGTATTAAGGTTCCCACTTAGTTTGATTGCAATGAACTGGATTTGAATGAGTTATGAATGGGAGTCGAATGAGTGAGGGAATGGTTCTTTCTCTCAAGTCGAATGAAGCCGAGATGAGCAGTGGAGAAGTTTCTTGGAAGTTGTTTGGAATGAAATTGAGCATTTAAATAGAGAAAGAGAGTTTTAAATATTACTTTGATTGGGGGGAAACTTTATCCAAGCACGGGTACATAGGAGGGTGGCTGGAGGCAATTGACCCTCCCCCCTCCCCTCGTGGATACAAGGGGAGGGTCATGGAAGTCCCCCCCCCCATGATCCCCCTAAACCGCCAGCAACAGTATCCGTCCATATTGTATTCAAATACTTCATGCATAAAATGTAAATGATTACAGGCTCTTTTCAATTCTTTAATTATTTTTGAAAGTAAATATTTGAACTACCTACTACTTCGTTTTATTGATTATGAAACTAATTTGCAGCGTTTATCCGAGTTAGGTGCCTTATTTCTGGCCGATTCTGTGCTTTTTATTGACCCATAAGCACTTTCAGAAATTGTTCGATCCCTAAACCATATGTTTGTTCATTGGAAGGGGGGAAGTGAGGGGCATTCCTCACCAGGACCCCCATACAATGGTTTTCTGTGTTCCCCTGCCCCCCCCCCCTATTGAGACTAGATAAAAAAAAACTTTCCGCGAGACATTTTCAATATTGAACCATTAGACATGCAATTTTACGTGATCTTCGATGTGGTTAGAGCAATGAAAGTTCCAGGTTCCCGCCTGAATAATATTTGAAGTTGAAGTCCTACAGCGAAATTAAAGTTCGAAAAATTGCAAGTCCATCCTTTTTGTGTACGCTAGTGGAAGGGATGTGGTTCGGAACTTCATTACTACAATTCTGGGTGCTTTATTAAACGTATTGACGAAAAATCAACTACCTTTCCCTTAAAAGATTTCTAGCTCGGTCTTTAACTTGACCAGATGCAGAACAGTTGTTGGTTAAGGAGTTAATATGCAAACATTCTTAGATAACAGTCCAACCTCCCTTTTCCGGACTAAGTACTAGTTCAAAAGGTTATATAGATAATCAAAAGTGTGGATAATCTAAGTAGTATGGGTAATTATATTTTTAAAAAAGGCTTCAAATTTTAAAACAAAAAACTCGTTTTCAACAATATCACACAGAGTTGAGAGGCTGACATGGGGAACACAAAAGCTTTCAAGTTTTTCGTTTTTTTTTTTTGTCTACGGAAAAAAAAAACAGTAAACGCTCAAGCCAATAAAACGCTGAAGTCAGTGGGATGAAATAAACAATAAGAGAGTCTGCAAAATGGTTTAATTTCTACGAGCGACAGAAGATGGCACTTGGATACGCTAACTAGACGGAACAGTCCCGGTTTCCAAACAAAATCCCAATGTCCCGGCCGGTTTACCTCACGTCTCGGTAAAAGATAATTTTGACAAATAAAAGTAAAATAATTTATTTTTAAATATTATTTAGGGTATACTTTGTCATTTGTAATATTGACAGGCAAAATTAATATCAGATTAGCTTGTGAAATTTTTTTTACAAGATAAAAACCAAAAAAAAAAAAGACTTTCGGAAAAAAAAAAGTCCTAGCCAATGAAAATTACATGTAAATATTTAATGAATAAATATCTTTGCGTAAAGCAAAAATAGTAAAGAAAAAATTAAGCACAAATTAGCGATTTAGTTGCAAAGACGTGTTTCGGAGTTTCAAAGAATTCCTTTCTTTCACCAATTTTAAAAAAGGAGGTTTAGACTTTACCAGAGACATTTTATGTATGTTCCCCGATTATTTGAAGGCGCCCCATACAAAA
Organism: Uloborus diversus; assembly: GCF_026930045.1. Lineage (NCBI taxonomy): Eukaryota > Metazoa > Arthropoda > Arachnida > Araneae > Uloboridae > Uloborus > Uloborus diversus. The sequence goes on from NC_072738.1 coordinate 58,260,008, forward strand.
AATATTTTTTTTTTTTTCACTTAATGCGTTTTCTAATTTCAGTATTCAATTGTTCATGACGTTTACTTTCAACTATTTATAAAATCACTTTTGAATTCATTCATTAATTAATTCATTCTTATCTTTTATTTAATGGTTCCTGTATCATCATTTATTCTCTTGTTTTCTTATTCATTCGCTATTTCATTCTCTTATTTTTTTTCTCAATATTAATTAATTAATAATCTTTTTATTCGTTTATAGTTTCGTTATCGTTCATTTATTTATTCAGCCTTTTAGTTACTCATTCGTTTGATCGAAATTCCTTAGAAAAATAGTTTATTTCTCACTTTGCCCCAAAAAAATTAATAAATAAATAAATAAATAAATAAATAAAAGGAATTTTCCCCATTGCTTCAAGGTGTAAGTTTACTGCCTGTCATGAAATACAGAGTTTCAATGCGGATGTTATTGGAAATAAAATACATTGTACTTCCTACATGTGCTATAATTTTCAAAAAGAATTTCCAATTTAGTCAGTTTGAAAAAGATAAGTTTCCTTGACTATTCCCCCACCTTCCCCAATTTAGTGATGAGCAGATAGCATGCATCGCTCCATCTTACATTCTTTCAATAAAAAAATTCTTTTTTAGGTACTTATTTAAATACTACATCTAATTTTGATTTTCTCCTGTTTTCGGCCCTTTCATCTTTCCTTGATTCCTTCTTTAACGGGAAAACGAGGCAAAAATTGCATCATATTGTGCAACGAAATTTTACGCAAATGTGATATATTTAACAGAATCAATGTAGGTACTTACTCTTTGAGGAAAAAAATACTTATCTTTGAAGATAGCTTAAAAGGCACTCAAAGAAAGGGAAAATGGATAATTAAAGATTATGAGAGCAATATAGAAACTCAACAGCGCACTAAGATCTTCTAATTTACGAAATTCCTGGGCAAGTGCTCTCAAGAGCTTCTTTTTTAGTTATCAGTCAGTCCATTTCGATTCTAAAGACGCTAGTTCGTTTTTTCAAGATGAAAAAATAAATAAATAAATAAGAATGGAAGCATTGCGTGAGATGCTCAAACTTTTCACTCTCTTGAAATGGATCATTAGTTTTGTCATTATGCTTTTAGTAAACGATAATATTTAAGATTTTGTAAGTATCATCAAAAGTTTTATATGAAGTACCTTAATTCAAATATCAAAAAAGATTTTCTTTTGTTGATGTTAATATGACAGAAAAATGCAAATGAAAAAGAAAAGCTTAGAAATTTGTTCATGAGTTAGGGTTTTCTAAAAATACAATCGAAAGTGTTCTTTATGATGAATCTCAAATTAAATATGCTGCGAATTTTCTTGCGTTAAGTTTTTGCAAGTGTTACAAAAAGTGTTGTTTATGGCAAAGTAAAGATGGAACTCAAACGAGTTTTGTACGGGAAAATCTTAATAAATGTGGATGAAAGTTCTATATGAACATTTAAGATTTAAATTTTGCTCCCAAGGGGGTCGTTTCCAAATTTTTAAAAGTATTTTTTCCTGAAAGAGCATGCTTAAAAACATAAGATCTGACCATTTTTTAAGTAATTTGTTTAAGATTGTAAAAAAATTACTTACATCGGTGCGCTTTTGTAGTTTACGCTTCCGCCGATGACATCACAAATGATGAAATGCCATTCAATGTTGCCATTTTCACAGTGCAAAATATTTAACTCGCATCTTTACTCACATGTATTGGCAACGATATGGATGATAGCAAGCGTATAGCGCAATTTTAATTCGCTTCTTACGTGATATGATGCGGAAGAATGATGCGCCAAATAGCATCATTTGTGACGTCATCAAGACCACGCCTTGTTTGAAATATTGGACATTTAAAAATATTAATTAAAAAATAATTGTTGGGAAAATGAAAGTATTTTCTGGGTCAATGTTTTTTTTTTTTTTCTTATTCTATCAATTTCAGTGACTAAAAGTACTACTTTTGACTGAAGGAAACAACCCCGTTGTGGATGAAACTTGTATACGAACAATCAATATTCAAATTTTGCTGCTAAATGTGGATGAATGTTCTATATGCACAACCAAGATTTAAATTTTGCTGTTAAATGTGAATGAAAGTTCCGTATGAACAACCAAGATTTAAATTTTGCTGCATTATTTTGCAAAATGTTTTTAAAGTTATGTGCAAAAAATCAGAGC